>NW_023270865.1:13819483-13866409 GCF_011800145.1 Mirounga leonina
TCTATCTATCTATCTATCTATCTATCTATCTATCTATCTATCTATCTATCTATCATCTATCATCTATCTACCTATTATCTATCTATCATCTATCTATCATTTATCTATCATCTATCATTATCTATCTACCTATCTATCATCATCTATCAATCACCTAATCAACCAAATCTATTGAACATAACATCTATGTATTGTCCATCTAGATTATCGTGACTATCAAGAGAAATGTGATCAATTCACCTTCTTTATGTACATTTAGTTTTTTCAACTTCTGAAAGGAATTGGTAGCTTCATTTCCTGCAGGATTCAGCAGTAATTAGCAATAAAGCAGGTTTATGGGGGCTCTCAACCCCTATAAGATGTGAAGAACATCCATGCTTGCATGACCTCTACTCCTCATCAATCTTTTGGAATACCTTCATAGAAAAATTGAAGCTTTATGCAAAATTGATTTCTTAGGAATCCGTTAGTACTTTGCATTTCCTCAATCTTGTCTAAACATCTATTAGAATTTGCATTTCTTTTATAGCTGTTTTTACAATGTGACATAAAATATGTGGTATGCACTGGATGAAATCTGCTGAGATTTAGGAGTCATCAGCACTAGGGTCTAGTTACCATTCTCGCCTGGCTTCTCCTGGTCCGCCATCAAATGGAAGCAACAGGAATTGAAGTTGTGTGCATTTCTTTCAGGCTTGAATACAATTTGATCGTGTGTTAGTACATCGTCACAACAGATACTTAAATAGACATCATGTGCTCAAGATGTGCCATAGTCTCTTTTCTGTTAGAAAATTAATATTTTAGCATATACAGTTGGCAGAAAAGATGAATGTCCTAGCGAGTGTTTATTGTGGTTTAGAATAGAAAAGATAATGCCAAAACTTTGATTCTTTTTTTCCTCTCTGATGTAGAGGAGCTTGTAAGGGCCTGAGACCTATCTGCATTGTTAACAAACATTAATGCAAACAGGGATAAGCCTTCGTGTTAGCTGAATGTAGTAACCATAATAATTGGTAACATATCTATACATTTCTCTGGTAAGGGGAAAACAAGCAGGTCTGGGAAGGATGTCATAGTTCTGTGACAAATACCTCAGTAAGTATCCTGGCAATGGTGAGTAGATGTTACCAATTAACTTCATTACCAGAAGGGATCTCCTTTTGGGCTTGAGGGTCCTGTATTTACACTAACTGTCCCAGCTCCCAATCCAACAGAGGATGTGAGAGACAGAGTGTGTAGGCAGATGGTTTGTTTTGTTTTCCATGTCTCAGTTTGTGGAAGTTATTCCTTTCCTTTCCATACTCAAATATCTTACATTCTTTCCCTCCCATAACTAAATATCCTCTATTTCAACTTAGATTTACATGAAGTGGAGGGTCACAGAATGTCAGTTGGAAACATGATGCTTTCACTGGTGCAATAATTTTCTTTAGAGTTTCTCTCTTTTTCAAAGTAGAGAGAGATGGCCCAGGTAATCTTACCAGACAATAATCTTAATTCTCATACATAAAAATCATAATTCTCAAAGGGAACCAATAAATCCAAAACAGGAGTGCATTACAGGAAACTCAGATTCTTTCCTCAGTCTTTTATTTATTCATTCATTATATATTTTTTTAGATTTATCCAAGATTTATTGAGGACCCACCATGTATGGAGCATTGTCCTAGAAATTCTAAAGATCTAAACACAGTGACCACCTGACAGAAACTTCTAGGTAAAGAAACTTCAAAAGAGAGTATCCCAATTGTGTGCTGAGTGATGTTGTTGCTACAAGATCTCCCTACCCAACACAACTCACACGGACACATTGAAAGCTAGACGACATTTGTAATTTTAAGCAGTTTTCAACCTTATCTGAGCAAAAATCCCCCACTCGACACACATATAATCATTAATTTTTAGTATAAACAGGTAGAGAATTATCATGCTTAATTTTAGCAAAAATTTTGATAAATATGTGTTGCCTTGCCTAACACATTGAAACAAAATTTGAGCTTACTTTGGCAGTTATTGAGAAAGGGAATGAGTGAGGGGTCTAGAGGTGTAGAGGTTCTGGAAGTGAAAAATCCCCTGCAGTGGGAATGGTTGAGAGGTTGTTAAAGAGATAAGTAAGACTCAATTTTATGTTTTAGGGTTCTGCTAGGTTTCTATATAAACTCTGGTGTTATTTCTTGACTCTTCAATGAAAGCTTATTTCCTTAAAACTGCCTGTGAGAGTGGTGGTTGCCAGAAATCAAGATTAAAAGAGACTGTATGACTTTGGGTCATCACAGGGTGGAGAGAAGGTACAGTTACTGGAGGGAAGATCAAAACGACCTGGGAAAATCAGGAGAGGAAGGGCTCAAAATTCGGAGCTATAGATAGATAATTAGGAGAAACTTAAGCCCTGATCGACACTTATGATTGGACCTGAGTCATTTTATTTATTTATATTAAAGCATGAAGAACTTGGAGATGTTGAGGTCACCACCTAGACAGAGAGAGAGAAAAATTCAGAAAGAAATAATTAAAATTCAGAGTGCCTCCTCTCCCAAATCCCTAAAGACATGTTATAACCAGAGTTTTTTTGCTTCAGGAATTACATTGTCTGAGCCATAGTGAAAGGATATCTATTGAAAGAAAGATTACAAAATGTTTCAAATAAACACAAATTAAAAAAAAAATCCTTTAAAAATGTCAGAGAGCACCTGCAGGATTACCAAGACATAAAGGAACAAAAGATATTCCTTGGAGACCACTAGGAACAAAAAAAGAATGCATCCTCTATCTTAATTGATTTAAAAGATGGGTTTAAAGAAGGAGATCTAGGGTAAGGGGGGAGAGGGCATATGACTTGTACTCGTTATTAGGACTATGGTTTCAAAGAGATTATGAGAATCAAACCACGTAGTAGTCTAGGGTGTGTGCTCTGGATCCAGACTCCTGGTTTTGAATCCCTTTTAGCTTAACTTTTCTGTTTCTTGGTATTCTATCCTAGAAAATAAGGCTAATAATTGTATCTATTTCTACAGGGGGTTGTTGAGTAGATTGATGGAATTAATATGGGCCAAGTGTTTGGAATAGGGCCTGGCAGTTGATAAATACTCAGTAAATGTTATTGATTGGTTATTATCAAAATTATTGAAAACCTCCTTCCGAAAGCTGCAGGTAAGGAAGTCAAAATGACAGTTGGGGAATCTCATTCTAGTCTCTAAACGATCATATAGCTGGACAGCTATAGGAAGAGACATCAAGAAAATTACCATAGGACACTTCAGACATTGAATTGGTAATTTTCAAGGTGACATAAATGGTACAATGAAAAAAGAATATCCCATGATCTTAGGGGACAAATCTGGAAAATTTTGAGGGGTTCTGGCTCTGAGGAAAGGTGAGATGCAGCAAGTAGGACACATAGACTGAGGTCTATTGGATGTGAGATTGTTCAAAGAAAGATGCCTTAAGGAGGAATAAAACTTTCATAGAAGGTAGAAATAAACATGGTGACTTTGAAAAATAGACACTTTTGATAGATACAAAATTGATTAGTTTCAAAATTTTTAGTACAAAGAAACTTACAGAATAAAATAGGATAAGTCTGCCAGAAAAGCACAGATGAATTAAGAGTGATTGCATACCCAGAATTTTAATTTATGACTATTCTATCTTCCTAGAAGCCCCAGACAAAGGATGTGGAAAACTCTCAAGAGTAGAGAGACAAAAATGATTGAGGTTGATTAGGAAATTATTTTGATGTGCATTATGCAGCTGGATAGAGTGTGGGAACCCAGATACTAATAGACCTATGATAAATCTTACTCTTGCTTCCCATTTATGTCAGCATTTCCTACAGTGGAGGACCAACAGAATCTTAGGATTCGTTGGGATTAGAGAAAAATATAGAGGTGTTTGTTTTACATTTTCCCCCAGCCCTGCTCCTGGGCTGGGGGTGGCCATGACTTTGCTTCTAGAAACACATGCAATTATGAGAAAGCACACTGCAGAATTCCTTACTCCTCTCTAATGCAGTCATCTTCTGAACTTTGGCTTACATCCCTCATTCAGTGCCTATGTAGATCACCCTTTGCATTCTCCCATTCTTTTTTTAAAGATTTTATTTACTTATTTGACAGTGAGAGAGTACAAGTAGAGGGAGCAGCAGGAAAAGAGAGAAGTAGGCTCCTGCTGAGCAGAGAGCCCAATGTGGGGCTTGATCCCAGGACCCTGGGATGATGACCTGAGCCAAAGGCAGATGCTTAACTGACTGAACCACCCAGGCACCCCGACATTCTCCCATTCTTAACAATATCAGCGACATGGATAACCATTCAACAATGGCCCTAACTGTATTTTCCTTCCTTATTTTTAAACAGCTTTTTAAAAAAATGTGGTAAAATATACATAACATCAAATTTACCATTGCAACCATTTTTAACTGAACAAACAGTTCAGGACATTAAGTGCATTCTTGTCCTTGAATGACCACAACCAATTCCACCTCCAGAACTCTTTTCATCTTGCAAAACTGAAATTCTGTCCCCGTTAAACAGTAATGCTCCATTCCCTGCTCCCTCCAGCCTCTGGCAACCACCATTCTACTTTTTGTCTTTGTGAATTTAACTACTCATAGACGTGGACTCAAGCAGTGTTATTTTTTTCTTTCTTAACTGGCTTATTTCATTTAGCTGAATGTCTTCAAGGCTTATCCATGCTGTAGCATGGCAGCATTTCATTCCTCTTTAAGGCTGACTAATACCTCATTATATGTATGTACCACATTTAGTTTGTTCATTCAGTCATCAGCAGACACTTGGGTTGCTTCCACATTTTAGCGATTGTGAATAATGTTGCCACAAATGTGCGAGTAATAATGTCTCTTCACATCCCTGCTCTCAATTCTTTTGAGTATGTACCCAGAAGTGTAATTGCTGGATCTTATGGAAATTTTGTTTCATGTTTTAAGGAACTGCCATGTTGCAACTTTTACATTCCCACCTGCGATGCATGTGTTCCAATTTCTCCATATCCTTGCTAACATTTATTATTTTCTGTTTTTTTTTTTTTTAAGAGTAGGTGTGAAATGGTATCTTATAGTTTTGATTTGCATTTGCCTAATGATTAGTGATGCTGGACATCTTTTTATGTCTTTATTGGCCATTTGTATGTCTTCTTTAGAGAAATGTCTATTCAAGTCCTTTACTCATTTTAAAATCAGGTTGTTTGTATTATTGAGTTGTAGAAGTTCTTTCCATATTCTGGATATTAATTCCTTATCAATTAAATAGCCTTTTGAAATGTAATTAACATATAATAAACTATTCATATTTTATTACAGTGTACAATTTGAAAAAGTTTTGACATATGTTTACCCATGTTAAATCATTACCACCATCAAAATATTGAAGACATCTATCATACAAAGATGCCTTCATGCCCCATGATACTTTTTCCCACCTCTCCCTGTTCCCTTACCCTTCATTTCCAGACAATCACTGATATTTTTATGTTGCTATATATTGGCTTGAATTTTCTAGACTTCATATGTATGGAATCATGTATTATGTACCTTTCTTTAAAAAAGGTTTATTTATTTATTTTAGAGAGAGCAGGGGAAAGGTAAAGGGAGAAGGAGAAAGAGAATCTCAAGCAGACTCCACACTGAGCCCAGAGCCGAATGTGGGGCTCAATCTCACAACCTTGAGATCATGACCTGGGACAAAACCAAGAGTCCAACACTTAACCAACTGAGCCACCCAGGCACCCCAATTATGTACCTTTTTTTCATGTGTGGTGGTGGTTGGGGGTGGTTCTTTCACTCAACACACTATTTTGTGATTGATCCATATTTCATGTGTCAATAATTCATTCATTTTTACCACTGAATACGATTCAATTTTATGGATTACACCACGACTTGGAAATACACTCACCTGAGGATGATCATTCATTTGGGTTGTTTCAACTTTTGGTGATGACAAATAAAACTCTTATAAACATTTATGTATATCTTTGTATGGGCATCTATACCTTCATTCCTCCTAGGTAAATACCTAAAAGTGGTTTGGCCAGGTCAACAGCAATGTCTGAGAGTTTCAGTTGCTCCGTATCTTTGCCAGCACTTGGTAAAGAGCCAGTCATTTAATTTATTTATTTATTATTTTAAAATAAAAAAAAATTTTTTAAAGATTTTATTTATTTATTTGTCAGAGAGAGAGAGCGAGAGTGAGGAAGCACAAGCAGGGAGAGTGGCAGGGAGAGGGAGAGGGAGAAGCAGGCTTGATCCCAAATTCTGGGATCATGACCTGAGCCGAAGGCGACGCTTAACAGACTGAGCCCCCCGGGCGTCCCAAGAGCCAGTCATTTAATCTTACCCATTCAAATAGGTGTGTGGCAGGATCTTACTGCAGCTATACTTTGCATTTCCTTCATGTCTACTGATATTGATATCCTTTTCTGTGCTAATTTATATCTGTATGCCTTTCTCTTTGCTCCTCTCTTTTGAGGACTTTAGTTACACATCTTTCAGGCCAGAGCTTACTAGTGTCTGTTTATCTTTACTTTCAGTCTTTTTGTTTCATTTTGGGTAGTATCTATTGCTGTATCTTGAAGTGCACTAATCTTTTCTTAGGCAGTGTCTAATCCATTTAAGCTCCACTGTGTGTGTGTGTGTGTGTTTATCTATGTGCATGTGTGTGTGTATACATATATTTCAGACTCTGTGGTTTTTACTTTAGAAATTCTATCTGGGTCTTTTTTATATTTTCCATGTCTCTACTTAACATGCTCAATCTTTCCTGTATTTTCCAAAACATATTGAACATAATTATAAGAACTCTTTTAATGCTTTTGTCTACTAACTCTATCAACAGTGTCATTTTTCTGTCCATTTCAATTGATTAATTTTCTTCCTCATTTTGGGTCTTATTTTCCTGATCTTGTATATAAGGCCACCTATGGTTGGATGTCATTTCACTTTTCCTTCTTGAGCACCAGATATGTGTTGTAGTCCCATCAATATTCCCAAGCTTTGCTCCAGGAAGTCTTTCAGTTATCTGGAAATAGTCGATCATTTCAGGTTTTGTTTTTAAGCTTTGTTAGGCTGAATAGACCAGAGCAGCAATTAGACTGTTGCTAATTTTCCTCACTAATGTCTGATCCATCCAATGTCTCATGAAGTATGAGATTTTCCACCATGGTGATGGGGAACAGGAGCTATTCCCAGCCTTTCTTGATCCCTGAGGATCATTTATTTTTATTTTTATGAGTATTTCTTTTCTGCTTCTTGGGTAGTTTTCCAAGAGTGCTGATCAGTACTCAACTGAATATTTGAAAGGGATGTTCTGTAGACATCTCTGATTCCCTCTTTGTGCAGGTGTCTTCTTTATGATATTCATCTCTGCAAACTCCACCTGCCATGCCTCCCTCAAAACACACACACACACACACACACACACACACACACTGAAATCCCAGCTCCATCTTCTCAATGCAGGGACATCATCAGGCTCCATCTGAGTTGTCTCTCCGTGTGTGTTCTGGTCTGGACAGTATCTTCAGGGAGTAAACTAAGGGGACTGTATAACTAACTTTGTTTATTTCTTATCTGTTAGTGATCACTGTCTTTCATTATCTGATGTTCAAGAAATTCCTTGCTTCTTGTTTAGTTTTTGGTTGTGTTAAGTAGGTGTGTAAATCCAGTCACTGTTACTTCAGCTTGGTTGGAAGTAGAAGTGTTTTGGGGAGTATGTTTGTATTGTAGCTTTGCCTTTCCTTACAAGTTCAACTTGAGAAAGGACTTAGGTACAAATTGTTTACTTGGGATGTGATGCTAAGAGGCAGGAGAAAGTAAGATATCATAGAAGGAAATGCTGGTATAGATTGCCCTGTTACACTGGTTACCACCATTATGCCTCTGAGGCCTTATGGTAGGAATAAACAGAAGCTTGGTGGGACATTTATCAATTCACAACCTCAAACTAGTTGATATTAGCCCCCAGCAGTATTACAGTCTGTACATTTTTTGAATTTCATGGTGAGCTCCTATGTCTTTGCAAAAAATTCTTGGGCAGCAAAGTGGAGAGATGTGGCAGGTATGTGAGCGGGACTGCTAAAAGTGTACTTGTCCATTGCAATTGATATTGTTGGGCTGAGTACATGTGGGACAAGTAATGTTGGTCCTAGTTCTTTACCAAGAAGGCTCACTTTCTTCCCCCAACATCAGTTCCTCATGTTCATTCTTCCTCTGCCTTATTTTTTCAAAATAA
Organism: Mirounga leonina; assembly: GCF_011800145.1. Taxonomy (NCBI): domain Eukaryota; kingdom Metazoa; phylum Chordata; class Mammalia; order Carnivora; family Phocidae; genus Mirounga; species Mirounga leonina. Next base: position 13,827,733 of record NW_023270865.1, read on the forward strand.
CATCACTCCAACAACTTTTTGCTTAACTCATTTATGTTAGTATGAAATGTTTCATAAAGTGTGGGTGTTTTTGTGCACAGAAAAGATTAGTTCAGAGCCACTTTACTTTTAAAATTAATGACCCATTTATTAAATATCAATGAGAAGCCCCAAAGTTCTGATTCATCATTAAGCTTTTACGTCAACTACATATCTCATTTTTCTCCTGATAAACCTGATACATTTTAATGACCACATTAAAAGCAATTTTACAAAATAATTCAATATATTTTAATATATAAAAATAATTTGTAATTGTAATATATTTGATTCTTATTTTAAGGCCCTTAATTACCTCACCTAAAATAAAAATAAAATTCCCATGTATGGAAATAATTCTTGGAAATCTTAAGCCTTAGATGAGTCTAAGTTTTTTAGTATTTCTTTAAGATCTAATTTTTTTTGTTTGTTAACCTAGTGGAATTTCAAGTTAAAATATCAGTCTAAAATAATTACTCATTTAGATGTCTTAAATTGAAATTAAAAACTAATCTGCTAGTGCAATAGGCAAAATTCTTTTAAAAATTACTTAAGCTTAAAACATAAAATTTGTGAGGATTAGTATTTGATACAACATTATAACTATTAAGGATTTGACTAAACTTGTCATTTAATGCTTAATTTTTAAAAACTTAAAAGTTAAAATGATTAACCTCTAGGGAATCAATGATACCATTTTAGGAGAACTTTAGAATCAGTTTCCAAGCTTAATTATTTTGGCTGGGTGGCTCAGTTGGTCTGGGCTGCATGGCAACCAGATATTTGAACAAAATGTGAGGCTTTGGGGTTGTAGATTTTATCCATGTTCCTATCTGCCTTGCTGAACCCCTTTTATTTCATAGTTTCTCTGTAAATGGGGCACTCTTTTATCCTGTCTCTTCTACATTCAACTCACATACTCCCAAACCTCTAATCTACTGAAATCCTCAGTTAGGTTTCTTCAATTATCCATATGAGTTTTTTTTAATATTTTATTAGCTTACAACACTGCAATGTTAATTTATGCTTTCAGAAATTATTTTTGGAGCGTCTACTATGTGCCAGGCACTGCTCTAGTCATTTGGAGATATTGTTGAACAAAACATAAATTTCTGCTTTTAGAACATACACACCAGGAGAAGGAGGATACACTAAATGACAAGGCTATCAAGTAAGTAAAAGATGTAATAGACATGTATAAATTTATTACTTGGTATCTTAAGAATAGATAAGTGTTAACAGATAAAGAAAACACAGCAGGATGAAAGAGTGTGAGTACTATAGAGATGGAGTTTTCAGGATGGGAAATTATATAAGATGGTCAGGCAGGGTCTTCTTAGCTCGGGATTTTGAAGAAGGGTATAAAGTAAATGAAGGAGTCAGGCAAACAAATATTAGGGAAGAGTGGCCCAGGCAGTAGGTACAGATAAAGTATGCCAGTTATCTTTGACGGACAACAATGCTTATGAGCGGCCAGGAAGGTATCAAGGGAGAGATGAGGTCAGAGAGCTAACAGGCCCTTGTATGTGATTGTCAGTGCTATTTTTTTGTGTCCTAGGACATTGGGAACCATTGCTGGGTTTTGACCAGAGCAATGACATGACCTGACTTAGGTTGTATAGGAATCCCTGTGGCTACTGAATAGATCGAAAATAGAATGAGAATGGTTGACAAGGTAACAGCAGGGAGACAATGATCCAGATAAGAAAGAATGATGGTAAAGGGCAGACTGGAAGCAGTGGATGTGCTGGGAATTCTGGATATGTTTTCAAGGTAAAGTCAGCAGAATTTCCTTTTAGACTGAATGTGAGATGTAAGTGAAGGGGAGTCAAGATGGCACCAAATAGTTTTGGCTTGAGAAAATGGAGGAATTGCCATTAAGTAGGGTCAGGAATAGCTAGAGTACAATTTAGCATACATTCAATATGAGCTACCTATAAGACATGCAAGTGAAGATGTCAAGTCAACAGCCAAATATATGTTTCAGGAGTTCAGGAGAGATGTTTGGAAATCCAGATTGGAGCTACAGATTAGGGAAAGTTATGAATGGTATTTTAATCCATGAGATTATATACGTCAAGTAGAAATTAAAAGGGTAAAAGACGGATACATGGAGAAACTCAACATAGAGTCGCCAGGGAAAGGTAGATAAACAAAAGATGCCCTGTACAAGCCACCAGTGATGTAGGAAGAAAACTGAAATATTTTGGTATCCTAGAAGCCAATTAAAGGAAGTATATTCAGTAAAAAGAAATGATCATCTGGGCCAAATGGTGCTAACAGTCTAATAAGATACAAACAAACAAAATGAGGACTAACTGACTATTGGATTTAAACTTATGGAGGATCTTGGCAACCTTTATGAGAGCAATTTCAGTGAAATGATGTGGGTGAAAACCTGATTGGAGGTACAGGAGAAAAGGAAGAGAGGGATTGGAGACAGTAAATTAGGTCATTATGGAAAAGTTTGCTGAAAAGAGAAAAGAAATGTAAATGTCAGGGGTGTGTGGTCAGGATAAATTTTTATTGAAATGAGAAAACATGCAAGATGTTTGTATGCTGATGGGGATGAACCAGTACAGAGGGAAAATATTTGATTAGATAGGATTGAGAACACAGAATTGCTGATCTGATACCATATCTTTGAATATACAAGAAAATATGGGGTGGGCGCCTGGGTGGCTCAGTTGGTTAAGCGACTGCCTTCGGCTCAGGTCATGATCCTGGAGTCCCTGGATCGAGTCCCACATTGGGCTCCCTGCTCGGCAGGGAGTCTGCTTCTCCCTCTGACCCTCATGACCCTCCCCCCTCTCATGTGCTCTCTCTCATTCTCTCTCTCAAATAAAGAAATAAAATCTTTAAAAAAAAAAAGAAAATATGGGGTTCAGTGCACAAGTTTAGAAACTGGCATTAGATCAGAATATGGATAGTTCTTCTGTGGTAACAGACTAGGAGGGAGAGTGAGAGCTATAGATGCTGGTCAGTGGGTAGAAGAGGTGATGAAAGTTTGTGAATGTTTCTGTTTCCTTATTAAAGTTGGAATCAAAGTTGTATTTATCGACTCAATGTTTATGTCCCTTAAAATTCGTATGTTGAAGCCCTAACCCCCATTGTGATGGAATTTGGAGATATGGCCTTTAGGAGGCAATTAAAGTGAAATAAGGTCCTAAGGGCTGATCCTGATATAGTAGGATTGTGGCCTCTCTCCACACACAAGCCACAAGCCAAGAAGAGGTCACGAGAGCACACAGTGAGATTGTGTCTTCCTACAAGCTAAGACAACTCAAAGTGAAACCTACCTCACTGCCACCTTGATCTTACACTGCCCAGCCTCCAAAACTGTGGGAAAGAAATTTCTGCTGTTTAAACCATTCAGTCTATGGAATGTTGTTATGGCAGCCTGAGCTGACTAATAAAATTATCAGCTGAAATTGAGATTGAGGGGGATGACATGCACTTAAAGAGAGAGGAGAAAAATATCTGTTATTCTAGGAGAGCGGGAGAATGAAGTGATGAGAGGTGTACAGTGTGATTATAGCATTCAGGTCTCACTGAGCTTTGTGCTCATGGGTTTAAAAGGAAACTAGTTAATGTAGTTGTGTTTTTTATTTTTTGTCTTTGTTTTTGTTTTCAGGCACACAGCTACATGGGTTCTGGCAGGAAATGGGTGTAAAGTTGTGTCTACCAAGATGCATGGTTTTGCCAAGTGAAAAATCACAGTGAGAAAAGGAAAAGGAAATAGAAGGTAGTGACAGTGGCCTGATTATGATGATTAACCCAGGGACTTAAAGATGGCTAGGTGGGGGAATGAAGATATTAACAGAATGAGGGACAGCAGATGAGTGATAGACTCAAAGAATTGGAGGTTCTGTGTGAGCCAAAAAATGGGTGGTGGTGGTATGGTGGAAGCAGGGAATAAAGATAGGAAAAGTTGTAGTAAGTGAATTGGGATGCTTAACATGGAGACTATGGAGGGACTGTAGCTTTTCTTAGTGACAAAATCTAGACTAAGATCCTAAAAGTGAGTTATTGAGGGGCACCTGGGTGGCTCAGTTTGTTGAACACCCAACTCCTGGTTTCCATTCAGGTCATGGTCTTGGGTTATGAGATCAAGCCCACATCGGTGTTTGAGCTCAGTATGGAGTCTGCTTGAGATTCTCTCTCTTCTCCTCCCCCCCTTCAAATAAGTAAATAAATAAAATCTTAAAAATAATTGAGTTGTGAGGTAGCTGCCAGATAAAATCATTGCATCATCAGAGGAGAGAAACTTGAGAAATGAAGGGAAACTATTGGAAGGACAATGTATATTTCCATTTACAGATTTCTGATTGGAAAGAATAACAAGGATTCAGAAGCTAATAGCATCCGGGGAATGAAGAAGAGAAATGGGTAGTCAGTAGAAAGCAGTAAAATGGGGACAGTGGATGGTAAGATCAGATGTCAGCATCAAAGCTAACAGATTTCTATGGAGGAGGAACAGAGAATGATCTGAGACTGCCAATGAGCCTTAGGAGAAAGAAGATAGTCCCCACTTAAGAGGACAACAGAGGAAGCAGTGTCTTTAGAACAAAGATCAAGGATTTGCATAAAGCAAAGAGAATGTTTAGAGAATAGATTAAGGATACAAGATGTTCTGTTGACAATGGACCACCAATTCCAGAGGGCATAGTGGAAGGGCTTTAGGAGTTGGGGAGAGATGGGAGAAGTCCTATGCAGAAGTGATGTGTGGAACATTTTGTGGAAACTTTGAGTCCAGGAGAGGAAATGTAGGCCTGGAAGTCTGTGAACTTGGAACAACTATCACAAAGATAAATGTCCAGTTACTGAGATACATCCAAGCAGACTCAAGGCAGGTAATAGTGGTGAAGCTGATGGTGGTCAGGAATAAGAAGGAATCTCATGGGTCCCTCTCTTGACCTGTGCTGATGGAGGTTGAAGGCAATACACTTGGTATTACTCTTGAGCCTAGTTAGGGGAGACACAATCTCACCTGGGTGTGTAATTAGTCTCTTGATTGACCTGAGCATGTCTATCGAGTCTGGTGCCACCTCAACCATGACTCCATTTCAACCTCTGAGGAGAGTAAAATGCACCCAAGCCCTTGCAGCAGTGAGGTCTTAGTACCTATTCTTGACCATGGATGAGAGTCTCACTACAGCTATTTTTATATTTTACATTTAAAACTTTTGTTTTTATCAGTTTTATACATAACATGTAGATTTACAAGGTTCACAAAGTTCATCCACGTTTTTCACGCCTCAGAGGGCATTATTTTTACCTTTTTAGTTTTCTATTTGCTATTGATCAACTTTTTGCCGGAATAGACAAAAGAACACTTAAGAATCTAGCTGTTCCTTTTTTTATTATAATTCCTTATTGTTTTTTTTTAATTCAATTAACCAACATATACTACATCATTAGTTTCTGATGTAGTAGTGTTCAGTGATTCATCTGTTGCATATAACACCTAATGCTTATCACATCACGTGCCCTCCTTAATTCCCATCACCCAGTTACCCCATCCCCCCACCCACCTTCCCTTCTGCAACCCTCAGTTTGTTTCCCAGAGTAAAGAGTCTCTCATGGTTTGTCTCCCTCTCTGATTTCTTCCCATTCAGTTTTCCCTCCCTCCCCCCACCCCGATTTTCTGCATTATTTGAATCTAGCTCTTTCTTAAAAAATATTTTTAAACCACCCTTATAGTGTTAGTCCCTGTTTTTTCCTTTTCTGTAAATTCCTTGTGCCTCAAATTTCTTAGTCATTTTGGAACTTTACAGGATAAATCAAGGTTTTTTTTTTATTTACTTCTTACACTGAAATCTCAAATTTTATTTCTCTTAGGTTGCTAAGTCATATTACCCTAGTCCTTGTACTTTTCAACTTTCAACATTTTATTGCTGTAGTTTTCTCTCCAATTGTTTTTTTGGCTTTTAAAATTATATAGAATATTAATAATATAATTAATTAATTATATAATTAATAATATAATGAATATATTGCATAAATATATATTAAATGTAATTAATATGTTAATATATGATATATATTTGATTCTTTTTTACAATGTAAATTTTAAATATTTAAATGCAAATATTAATCAATGGGCCGAATAAGAAATCAAATGCAAATCAAAATATGTCTCAAAACCAAAGAAAAAGAAAACACAATATTCCAAAACCTATGGGATGCAGCGAAAGAAGCTGTTAAAGTGAAATTTATGCATTTTACCCTCCTCAGAGGTTGAAAAGGAGTCATGATTGAGGTGATACCAGATGTTTGTTTTAAGAAAAAAAGTTCAAAAAAAGAAAATATTTCAAATAAACAATTTAACATTATATCACAAGGAACTAGAAAAAGAAAAAAAACTTTGCTGAAACTTAGTAGAGGAAGGAAATAACAAAGAAAAATCAGAAATAAATAAAATAGAGACTAGAATAAATAATAACATAACATTGAAAGTAATGATCAGTTTTTCCAAAAAAAAAAAAAATCAGCAATGCTTTAACGACAATAACTAAAAAAAACAAAAAAAAAAAACCCAAAAAACAAAAACAAACCAGAGAAGCTCAAAAACCAAAATGAGAAATGGAAAACAATACAACAGATAACCACAGAAACACATAGTGTCAGGTTACTATGAATAATTATATACTAACAAATCAGATAACTTAGAAAAAATATAAATATGAATATATAATATGTATTTGATCCTTCAGTTGAAGTATAGTTGACATACAATGCTATATTAGTTTCAATTGTACAACATAGTGGGATTCTACAGTTCTTTACACAATGCTCAACACAATAAATGTAGTTACCACCTGTCACCATACAACAGTATCCCAATATTAATTACCATATTCTTTATCCTATACTTTTCATCCCTGTGATTTGTTTATTTTATTGTTTATTGCTTTCTTTTATAACTTGAATTTTGTACCTTTTATAATCTCCTTTTATAAAATATATAAATTTATATTCTAAGGCTTTAAAATTATATTTTTACTGTTATTTGTTGGGGCTTGGGGGGAAAGTTAAAGTAATGTGTATGTTAAATATGATTACCTGGAAGGTTTTTACATGATTAAACTTATTTTGTAGGATTGTTTATTAATATTTCTGATGTACAATGATATACTGGAAAGCACGTATATTTTGGGGCACCTGGGTGGCTCAGTCGTTAAGCGTCTGCCTTCGGCTCAGGTCATGATCCCAGAGTCCTGGAATCGAGCCCCGCATCGGGCTCCCTGCTCCGCGGGAAGCCTGCTTCTCTCTCTCTCTCACTCCCCCTGCTTGTGTTCCCTCTCTCGCTGTGTCTCTCTCTGTCAAATAAATAAATAAAATCTTAAAAAAAAAAAAAAAAAAAGAAAGCACGTATATTTTAAAGATAGGTTGCTCAAGACTTACTTTAGAGATCAATACTCACACTGGCCAGAGTGCTCTTTCTAATTTAATAAATACATGTTGATTGAAAATAGCCTCAGAGATTCAACAGAGTTTGCAGTTTTCCTACTAAGCACAATATTTTCATCTGAAGCCTTAATTCCTACATATTTAAAAAGCAGACACAAAATCTTTTTATGTGGAGAAGTTATCTAAATTTAGTGGGTGAGCACCAGAACAGTGGGACATCTGCCCATGTAAATCATGAGAAAATTGAGCAGTTCAAGATGTCAAGTAGTCAGATGCTCTTTGCACTAAAAAAAACCAACAAACCCTACCAAACAAACAAACAAACAAACAAACAACACTCTTAATGATGTGGCTTTGGTGATGAGAAAAGACAAGTGAAATACTTATTATACACCCATTCCCAGGCACAGAAGCTACATGATGCAGCAGTGATTTCCCAGATTTGCAAAAGGGTGCCACCGACACGGTCTCATGGCAACCGTGTACCTGGAAGGATTCACAAGAACATTTAAGCCCATGTATAGGAATCAGGTCGATTTTTATTCTTTATAGCCCTTTGATTAAACCTGAAATTGGGTAGTTGAAACGACTATGTGCTTGAACATCATAAAAGGCTTTAAAATTTGATTTGCCATGTATTATCCATAACAGGCTCTATTCTTGACCATCTGAGAAGGTCAGGTTTTTTTCTCGTCTTAGGAAACAGATGGAGTATTTTATTTGGGGCTAAACTTCCTGCTGCTGCAAGATGAAGATTTTTCCTTGAAAACGTTGTTTTATATTTTGAAATCAAGTAAGGCAAGATCAAATAAATCTTGGGCTTGGTCATTTCCTGTGCTCCTTCATCCTGTAATCACATTAAGATGTAACGACATTTGATGGGGCACCTGGGTGACTCAGTCATTAAGCGTCTGCCTTTGGCTCAGATCATGATCCCGGGGTCCTGGGATCCTGGGATCCAGCCCCGCATGGGGCTCCCTGCTCACCTGGAAGCCTGCTTCTCCCTCTCCCACTCCCCCTGCTTGTCTCCCTCTCCCACTCCACCTGCTTGTCTCCCTCTCCCACTCCCCCTGCTTGTGTTCCCTCTCTTGCTGTCTCTCTTTTTGTCAAATAAATAAAAATCTTAAAAAAAGAAAAGATGTAACGACGTTTGAAATGTCATCTTTCTCCAACCATTGGTCATTATTTAAATGTATTTCCACAGGGTAGAAGCCTTAAGCTAGCAAAGACACAAAATGAATGCCTTCAGAGTGTAGAGGGAGACATTTTATGGCATACCTCGTGAGAGGCCCTGGCGGGACCTTAAAAAAGTAACATATTTTAACTGCCATTTGCTTAAGTAAGCCCGCTGTTTCTTCCATTTTGCTTTCCTCTCAGTCACACTTCCCCTCTCGTTGGGTGGTTCAGCTCCTTTTGGGATTCAGCTAAGGGGAGGTAGAGATGGGGATGCCTTTGGTCTGTGTTCAGTGGGATCCGTCTGAGTGGTTAATAGTCACATTCATATACCCTTGTTGTCACCTATATGAGCATATCCTGTCCTTTAGAATGCAGCACTGGAAACATCTGGGTTGCATAGGAGAAACACATTTTGAAATGTGTCATGGACTGAAATTCCCCAAATTCATAGAATGAAACCCTAATCCCCCAGGTGATGGTGTGTGGATATGGAGCCTTTGGGTGATAATTAAATTTAGAAGACTCATGAGGGACCCTCATGATACTATTATTGCCTTTATAACAAGAGGAAGAGAGACCAGAGCTTTCTTTCTCTCTGGCCACCGCATGAAGACATAGCAGGACAACAGGTATGGGCAAGCCGGGAAGAGGGCCCCCACCAAGAACCCAACCTGGCCGGCACCTTGATCTTGGACTTCTCAGCCTCCAGAACTGTGAGAGGTAAATGTCTTGCTTAAACCACCCCGTCTATGGTATTTTGTTATGGCAGCTCAGACTGAGACAAAATACAGAGCCAGAACAAATCATTGAAAAATGTGTTTAATTATCAGATGCATAAAACTTAAGTGCAAGACTTAGTTCTCACTGAATCAGCTTCCTGCAAAAATGTACTGAACAATGCAGTATGTACAATTGTAAACACACCAACTTTTCTTTTTAATGGAACTCATATGAAATACATTTAACAGAATTCCCCTGATTTTAGGACACAAATATGTGGCGTTCTGCAAACAGCAAAACTGTCCATGTGTGGAGCCCTGTATTTCATGTATCTCAACCTATCCGATCTAAGTGGATCTGATGCATTTTGTCCTGCTGAAGGCTGACGTCCAATATGAAACTGCATGTAAATTGCCACCAACATGGCAAAGTGGTCTAAAGAAACCAAGTATTTCTACCTCTTTCATCAATAACCTAATGTGTGTTCTCTAAGACAGACTTGACTACACAATTATGTAGCTCAACCTTAAATATTGAAAAGTCCATCTGAGAGCACTGTCAAAGAATAATTTTCAAAAAAATTGAAACCGTGACTTTCATGAGCATATAACTGTGAACATGTGTTAGGGATTTTGTTTAACTCATTAATTAGGAAGGTGGGAAGATGTTAAATTAGCTCAGAGGGAAATCCAAAGGACATATTTATAGATCAGGAATAATGCAACTGGAGATAAAACTAGCTGCCACCCCAGCGGGGGAGAGAAATTGCTTGAGCCTGTACTTGGCATATCTACAGATGAGGATTACTGTGTATTTATATCAATTATCTACAACTCACAGTATGGCATGATAACTCTCAAAGAATCCAAATAAGATAACCCAGAAGGGTGTTCGCTAGACCTTCTGTGAAGAGCTACATAGTGAATATTTGAAACTTGTGGGCAATATTGTCTGTGTTGTGAGTACTCACGTCAGTCATCACAGAGCTAAAGTAGCCACAGATAGGTATACACAAGTGGGTGTGGCCGTGTTTGGAGAAAACTTTATGAAGAGAAGCAGATGGTAGGCTGGATTTGGCCAGAGGGCTGTGGTTTGCCAGAGCCTGCCAGAGGCAATGTACAGCTGTCTATGGTGGTGCAGCTCCTTCCCCCGCACCCACTTCAATCCAGGTTCAATCCTTGAGAATTCCTGACCACCCGGATGAATCAAAGCTGTATTTCAATTTTAGGAGGGAGCGAGTTCAATCCCAATTCGCACTTACCCTGAAACCTAATCTTTTGAATCTGTGCATCAAGAAAGGAGATTAATTAAAATTCCAACCCAAACATCTCAAATCCTAGGTGAACTCTGAATTTTGATGTCTTCACCTTGGTCTTACATGATCACCAGAGCTCATTTATGTCTCGGGGGTTTTCTCTCATAATCAAAAAAAAAAAAAAAAAAAAAAAATTCTCGGGGTAAAAAAAGAAAAGTTTGAGGTTTGGCCTTGTCTTTTTGTATTCTTTTCTTTTCTTCTTCTAGGTTTTGGCCTGGTAACTATTTACTTAATGGTTACTACTTTTAGGAAGATCTAAAAAAAAAAAAATCATACTTTTTAAAAATACTGTTTGAAGGGCTGGTCTGAATTAGTCAGTTGGCTTTAATGTTCACAGAAGTCCCATTTTGTGGATACTTTAAATAACTTAGGTATTGATTTTAGCATTGCACAAAATAACTTTGATTGCATGTGCTTCTAGCTGGACAGTGTCACTAAGATCAATAAAGTATTATTTTGTTCACTCTATTCTGTTCTGAACTACTTCTTTTAACTTCAGGAAACCTGAAATTAAGATCCTTTCTTTTAGAGGCAATTGAAAGGTGGTTCCACACTATTAAAAATATTTTTAGCACTGCATAAATGATAGAGTATCATCAGATATTTAAAATACATTGGGATTTACTAGTGTTGGATAATTTTTAAGAAATAAATTTACCCAGGGTGCCTGGCCAGCCCAGTTGGAAGAGCATGTGACTCTTGAACTGTTATGAGTTCACACACTGGGTGTAGAGATTATTAAAAATAAATAAATAAACTTAAAAAAAGAAATAAATATACTATATAAAACAAATTTTATACATGTCTCTGACTGTGGGTTTAATTATTTTTGAAAGAAGTGTGCTATTGCATATCCCAAAATACAATTTTTCCCTTTACTGAAGCACTCAAAATAAGAATAAAAGCAAAATTATAAGGCTACATTTATGAGGTAAGGAAATCTACTTTAAATATGCAATCAGTTATAAATCATCAAAGGATAAGTTTATATGTTTAAATACATTAAATTTAAAAATATTCTGCATGATGGAAGATATGCTACAGAACAGAGAAAGATAAGATGCAGACTAGGAGAAAACAGTGGAAATAATACATTATATGTTAAAAAAAAAAGAAGAAGATAGCAGGAAGGGAAGAATGAAGGGGGGGATTCGTAGGAGGAGACGAACCACGAGAGACTGTGGACTCTGAGAAACAAACTGAGGGTTCTAGAGAGGAGGGGGTGGGGGGATGGGTTAGCCTGGTAATGGGTATTAAAGAGGGCACATTCTGCATGGAGCACTGGGTGTTATATGCAAACAATGAATCATGGAACACTACATCAAAAACTAATGATGTAATGTATGGTGATTAACATAACATAATAATAATAAAAAAAGAAAACAGTGGAAATTTATGGCTTGTTAATTGGTATGTACCCAGAATGTAAAATGCATGGCAAATAATTGAGAAAATGTAACTAACTAATGCAATAGAAAAATTGGCAATGATATGAATTTATTGAAGCTGAAATTCTCATGGTTAGTAACCCTAATGGTCAATAAACAAATTAAGAAATGCATAACCTCTTCATAGGCAATCAAAGAAAATCAAAGTGAAATACAATGCAAAATAACTTCATACCCTTAAAAAAAGCAACCACTCTTCTGTTCAGTATTCATTGGCCAGAACCAGGCACATGGTCCCGCCTAAACCTAAGTGGGTCAGAAATGCCTGGAAAGCAGAGCGACAGATATATTTGGTGAATGGCATAAATGGCTGTCCCTTTTGCTGTCAACACCATGCATTGTGACTTGATAAAGTCCACTGAAGCCATGTATAGCCTATGAATTGGCATTTCCACTTCTATCAATCAACTGGAGATACTTTTGCCCATGTGCAAAAGGAGACACGTCAAGAAAAGTTCTTAGAAGCATTCCTTGCAATAGAGAAAAATGTCTATCAAAGGCAATAAAGAGAAAATTATTTTGGCATATTCATATAATAGAATGTTTCATAGCTATTGAAATGAGTGATCTAAAGATATCACCCTGAATAATTCTTTTTTTTTTTTTTTTTAAAGATTTTATTTGACAGAGAGAGACACAGCGAGAGAGGGAACACAAGCAGGGGGAATGGGAGAGGGAGAAGCAGGCTTCCCACTGAGCAGGGAGCCTGATGCAGGGCTCGATCCCAGGACCCTGGGACCATGAACTGAGCCAAAGGCAGACGCTTAACGACTGAGCCACCCAGGCACCCCACCCTGAATAATTCTTAAAAATATACAGTGAATGGGGAAAAAAAACTAGCTGCACAATGTAATATAAAATGATCTCTTTTATGAGAACTGGGAAAATACTGAAAGCAAATACTATACATTGTTTCAGGATATCTGTCTATGGCTAAAAGCATGAACACACAGGCACAAAGTATGTATGCTGTCTTTGGAAGATGAGTGCTTTCTGCAGAGAAAGGGATGGGTTTGATATCACAGTGGGATACAAATGAGGCATTGACTCCTTAATGGTTCTCTAAAGTGATTTAAAGCAGATACGGCAAAATATTCAATATGGATGATGCACAGGTGGATATTTAGAATAATACTTTCTTAATTCTCAGTTTGACATTTTTTCTAATTAAAAAATAAAATAAGGATATGGAAAGAATGGTGGAGTAAGTCTGAAGTGTCCCACGGTAGAAAGCTCTTCTGTGTCATCTGTGCATATTTGAAAATTGACTTGCACACATAACGATGTTTCACAATGATATGATTAAAGTTTTAAATTACCATTAGGTAAAATTGATGCTCAGGAAGATGGGTATGTTTCTGTTGTCTCCAGTTTCTCTAATCACTCTAGATTGTACTGCATTTTGTTTGACATTGTACAACAATCTTCCTTTTTCTGAACTCTTGTGATATTTCCTATCCTGTCTTGACAAAAATTCCCGCTGCTTGATACAATTACACAGAACAGCTGTGTGCATATTATGTGTGTCTGTCCCAAGAAAGCAAACACCCAGGGGCCTGTGAATATGCCCTCCCATACTTAGGTTAAGTACTTACTATGGTGCTAAATTTATGACTAAATTATTTTGATATGCCTTATGGCATTCAGGGGTTTTATGTCATCATCATGCTCATTGGTAGACTGAATATAACTAGCAGTGTGTGTGTGTGTGTGTGCATGTGCAAACACTTAGCAGGGCTGGAGCAAGGACAGAAACATTTAGATATAGGTTCCTTTTCTATCTTACATTAGGAATGCTAGAAACACCTATTATGATTATGTATGTGTGCCTTGTAAGCATACCTGCTACCATATGATACGTATATTCCTTAAAAGAACCCCCCAAACCCTTTTGTTCTGCAGAATTGTTGGATTAAAATTAAAGGGGCCTATGCCAAAACAGTCAAAAGTTGATGACTAGAATCCTATGCAGCTTTGTAACTAACTTAGTAAAAAATGCTCCTAATAAAAAACTAGTATAGCTAATTAGACATTAATTACCTAATGAATAAATAACCACTTCAATACATATTAGAGTCAAACAAAACTAATTAAGTATGGCATTGGTTTGATGGAAAGGTTGAGATTGCCAAGTTATAGGGAAAAAGGTAAAATACATAAATATCAAGGGAACCCACACCAAAAGCCTTCTAAAACAGAGCTCATGGTTCAGTTGAGTCCAGGCAAGGACATGGGTTGAGTGGGAATCTCATAGAGTGCTAGATTCTTCCATAGATGGCTGTAATAGCAGAAGCATATTTTGAGTTTAGTTGACATTCTATGGGAATAAAAGCATATGTACCTTGCTTTATTAATTTTATGTCTTTTGTTATCAAAGTACTTTAAGACTTTAAGACAAAGTACTTTGGCTATTTTTTCTTTTTTCTTAATCTTGGATGCTTTTAGTTTCTTGCTATATCTGAACTTTCAGGAATTTCATTTATATAGAGAGCCTAGTGACGTATGGCCAATCACCCTATGTGCTTTTGTGTGGCTACCCATAGTTTAATGTATTCTAACTTCTGATTTGGTAAAGTTAAAATAAGAATTTTACATATATTTATGTATTTACATTTTTTTCTAGTAGGTAAGAGATTTGTCAAGAGTATCTTAGGTAGTAAAACAAAGTTACTGTTGTGTTAATAGTAATTCAACATATTGGAAAAGCAATTGCTGTAAAGTAGCTTTAATAAGTAAATGTTTATCTTCTTATTTGATATAAAATTGTGTTTATAATTGCTTTCTTAGCAAAGAGGTTATCTTTCATTAAGATTTATCAAATGCATTTTATCCAAAGCTCCTAGGCTGACAGAATAATGAATTTCTGCTAATATGGTGATTGATGAGTGATTCTAGTCATTGCATGTCTTTCCTCAAAGTTACACTGTAGATATTCATCTTTGGATAATAATCAGCCATTGCTGTAATAGATTTTCATTTTATAATTTGGGTTGCTCCACTGAGCAGACTGAGATACCGAACTGATTACAGGTAAATTACCTTTCTGTCATTTGCTTCCTTGACTTTGTGGGTGGGTAGTATAAACATCAAATTCTATCTTGAATTTAGATTATTCTTCCTTAGTCTAACACTGTATTAAGCTTTTAAAAAATATTCTTTATTAATAGAATTCCTTATAACTATAACAAAGTGTTTAAAAATAAAAATAAATGCATTCAAGGTGAGACTGCTCCTCAGCTGCCTTTAACTACCAATATTCATTTTTAAGTAAGGTTTTATATGATCTTTTGAGATCACATAACCATTTAATAAAATTAACATCATGAATTTTGGCCTTAAATTTTCACATTACCTATTTTTCTCTGAACACTGTTTTATGAATCATGTTACTCTAAAGTGACCTAACTGAACTAAGAAGGATATAATTTTCCTGACCTGGTAAGAAAATACATCAAACTTTAGGATTTTAAGATTATTACCATATTTTATAGCTTGCCATAAAGAAGAATCTCCCAAACCTCCTTTGAAATGATTACTGAGGCACTAAGCAGCATAACTGAAAATAATTTCTAAAGTCAGAGTATGACAGTCACTTTTATAAAAGAAAACTAGAGTCAAAATATATGTGTTTTGCCAAGCACTCCTTTTTTTTTCTCAAAATGGTATATAATCCTTTTTAAGATATATTCAAAAGTATTTAAATAAAGATGAATTAGAAGATCTAAAATCAATTACCTTTATTTTGTGCTTAGTTGGCTTCATGAAAATATCTCTATTTTCAGTGTTCATGGTAGATTGCATTTGTGGAAAGTATTTTTGAAAAATATTTTTGGTTATGACTAATATTCAAAGATTATTGTCACTACTTTCACTTGCCATCATGGCTAAAATTAAATAGACTGTAAATACCAAGTGTTGATGAGGATGTGGAGCAATTGGGACTCTCATTGATGCTAGAAGTAAAGAATGGTATCAGTTAATGGAGTTTGATAGCGTTTTAATAAATGTTTCCATATTCTTACTCTATGACATAGCAATTTCACTACTGGGTACTTTCCAAGAAAATTTTATCCAATAAAATTTTTTATCCAAAAAAATACATATCCAATAAAAAATTTTTTATTATTTTTTCCTTTAGATTTTTTTAAAATTTATTTATTTGACAGACTGAGAGAGACAGAAGTAGAGGGAACACAAACAGGGGGAGTGGAAGAGGGAGAAGCATGCTCCTCGCTGAGCAGGAGCCCGATGTGGGGCTGGATCCCAGGACCCTGAGATCATGACCTGAGCCGAAGGCAGATGCTTAACAACTGAGCCACCTAGGCGTCCCTATTTCTTTATTTTTTATTTAATATTTTTAAGTCACGTACTTTAAAGATTTTTTTTTTTTAATTTATATATCTGAGACAGAGAGAATGAGAGAGACAGAGAGCACATGAGAGGTGGGAAGGTCAGAGGGAGAAGCAGGCTCTCCGCCGGGCAGGCATCCCGATGCGGGACTCGATCCCGGGACTCCAGGATCATGACCTGAGCCGAAGGCAGTCGCTTAACCACCTGAGCCACCCAGGCGCCCAAGTCATGTACTTTAATATGCATATCAGCTTTCACCTATAGTAGCCCAACCTGGACACCCATCTTCAGGTCAATGGATTAACAAGTGATATTTTATGCATATCTAGAGTACCACTCAGTAATAAAAAGGAATGAACTATGGATATAGACTATACCACGTATGGATGTCAAAGAGTTACTGTAGGCAAAGGAAGCAAACAAATGAAAAACAACACATGCCATTTATTTCCACTTATAGATACTTGGAGCACAGATAAACTCATTAATGATGGTGGAAATCAAAACTGTTCTTTCCTGGAGGAATCAGAGAATAGACCAAAAAGGTACGTGAAGAAATTGGGGCTTACCAGGGGGCACCATGTTGCTTCTTACCTTGTGATGTGCCCTGTGTCTGTTTCCCAATTAAAAAAGAAAGTGAAAAAAAAAAATAGAATACTTCTTGTTCTGTATCTTAATTAGAATGGTGTATACATGTATGAATACATTTGCCAAAATTCAGCATACTGTTCACTTGAAATTGGTTTATATTATTATATATAAATTAAATTCAATAAAATAGTAATAAAAAAGTGAGAACATAAAAAATATTGCTGTCTTTTAT
Source organism: Mirounga leonina (assembly GCF_011800145.1). Classification (NCBI taxonomy): domain Eukaryota; kingdom Metazoa; phylum Chordata; class Mammalia; order Carnivora; family Phocidae; genus Mirounga; species Mirounga leonina. Next base: position 13,844,996 of record NW_023270865.1, read on the forward strand.
TATATGAAGTGTTGGCTCATGTTGAATTTAAAATAACTGCTGGTGTTAGTTATATGGAAAGATCTATTTTGCATCTAAGGTATGACCATGGTGACAACAATTTAGTGTCTAAACTGGGGTGCTTTTGGAAGTGAAAGATAATTTTGCTAGGTTAAAATGAGTAAATCAGGGCTTTCTTGGTCAAATCAGGAAGGATTGTTACCCCAGTTATGACTCATTTCCCAAAATGTTGACCTGAAAGACTATAGAACAACTGCTTTTAGCGGTAGGCTCACAACCTGATTATTTGTATCTTTGAAAGTTCAAGGGCGGCCGACAATTTCCGGAATGGTCAGCTACCATGATGGCCTGTGGACCTTCAGTATCCACAACTGATGGTGTGGGGTGAATCAGACACAACGAGTGATATCTTTGGGGTTCCATTATTGAAGGAACCGAACCAGTTACACTCTGTTCATCTCTCACCCACACCTTTGCCTTTGATCTCACAGACTCATTAGGTTGCCGTGTTCATACCCAATACTCCCTGGAGGCATACAGAATTATTCCGCAAATTGCAGTGCCTGTCTACAGGATGTGATTTGTCTCTCAGTCAGCGATTAGGACATGCTACTCCTGCACCTAAAGTCACACTGTGATAGAAATATTTACAGGGTGGAGTGGGGATACCAAAAGTCAGAATTACAAAGCAAATCTGAGTCAGAAAAGGCTTTCTGGAGAAGGTGATATATGAGCTGAGATTTTAAGGTAAGCTAAGCATTCTGTAGGCAGAGAAAAGCAGAGGCAAGTTCGGGGCATAGGAAAAGCATGGAGAAATGTGCTGAAGTTTCAAATAGCATGATTTTTTTTCAAGAACATGCAAGTAAATGGGTATTGCTGGAGAGAAGGGTGTGTAAGGGAGGGGGAATGGCAAAGTGATGCTAAAGATATTTCCTACACTCAGGTTTCCCTGTTAAGTATCTTGAGGGTGTGATTGGGCCTTTAGTCCAAAGTGGCTCAGTATGTAATCAGTTGAATTATGGGCAAAAAACACAATCATCAATTTTCTCGCTGGAATACCAGGTAGCTTTTAAAGAGTGGTCAAGGCATAAGATCCTTTTATCCAACAAGGTTTTATTGCACACTATGCAAACATGATACATTTTTACTGAAATGTCTCTGCATTTTGTTTTTATGAATTCAAATATATATCCCACAGAAGTTAATATAAACTGGTGTTTTAATATATTTGAGCAGTATTAATAAAGACACATGTATCAGTCAGTTGTTGCTGGGTAACAAACTACTCCAAAACACAGTGATTTCAAACAAACAAAAATCATATATTGTTGCTCCTAAGTTAAAGGAAGGCTGGACCCATTCATGCATCTGTAGTCAGCTGTGCATGAGTAGCTTTTGCTGCTGATCTCAGCTGGATAAAAGAGGGTGGGCATAACATTCCAAGATAGACCCAGCAGTTCTATGAACAAAGATCAGACTATACACGGAAAGTTAGAAGATGTATAAAGAAACTAGCTTAATTGAACCAACAGAAACTTTTTAGTCACTACTGCCTGAACTTTTTAAAACAGTAGTCACTACTGCCAAAATAATGCCACGTGCAAACTACCAAAACCTCATTTGCTGGGTCATTCTGATTGAAATTGTTACCGGTGGAGATTGGCTCCAAGTTGCGGATTGGTTTAGATCAGCTCCATTCTTGTTCATCCTGGGAGCCTGGCTAAAGGGGCATCCAGTGCCAGGAAAAGCTCTTCTTAGGGCAGACAACTGTAGTTTAAGACCCACACAATCACACTTAAAGTCTCTGCTTGCATCATATCTGCTAATTTTCCATTGGCTGTAGTCACACGGCCGAACAAAATTATCAATGAAGCAGGGACGCATACTTCACTCACCATGAGAGAGTGCTTGTTTTATGAACAATAACCCAAAATATCAAAGAGTAAATTTGTGGAGTAGGGAGAAATGGGGGCATAGATAGAAACCAAATGAAAACATCATTAGGCTGAATAATTAAGTTGAAATCAGAGCATGTGTAACATACGGCATTTTCCAAGATGGTTCTGGTTCCACACACTCTCATAGATATAAAATGTGACACTGAGACACCTCACATAAGTGGCGAGGTCTAGACCACCTCCTTTGTTTGTGGGCCAGCCTCAGTGACTCGTTGACTAAAAGCATACAGTGAATGTGATGCGGTGTTACTTTCAAGCCCAGGTTATAAAAGGCTATGCCCCTTCCTCCTACTTCTTTGGAGGAATCACACGAGGCCCTTGGCGGCCATGCCAGCAATCTGACTGCCTTCTGGCCACCAAGCTGTGGGGAAGCTCAAAGTAGCACCTGTAGAAGGACCACATGGAGAGCTTTGCCATGCGTGAGACCAAGTGATGCCTCATTTGCTCCAGGAGCGTCCTTCCCAGCGTTCCAGTCCCAACCTCCCTCTGACGGCAACCTCATAGACACTCCCTGCCAGAACCACCTCCTGAGTTCCTGACCTCCAGAAACCAGGAGAGATAATAAAATGAGTATTGTTTGAAGTCACATAGTTTTGGGATTATTTGTTGTGCAGCAATAGATACGTAGAAAAATATGGTAGAGCATAAACACCAGGAGGAGGAATTGGACCAAGTTTAATAAGCACTGAAGGACCACAAGATTTCGTTGGGCAGAAGAATGACAGGAAAGATGTGCTGTTTTAAAAAGTTCGGGCAAATGGCAGTATGCAGAATCACCTGATGGCAGGAGTGCCTGGAAGTGGAGAAATGATCTCAGAATGTTCCGGGCACCAAATGAACAGTCTTTGGCAAGGCTGGGATTTTGCTATTTTCAGAAACATTCCTCTTTTGCAAAGTTGGTTTTGGAGAATTTGCTCATATTCTAACGACCTTGGCCTTCTAATGAATATACTATTGAGTCATGAAAAATATATTTACTTTATAAATCTGTTTCATAAATGTGGGTTTTCATTAATAGGTCTGATGACTTTATCAGTTAGTCACTTTGTTTATTATTTTTAAATCTCCACTTAGTGCTGCTATTGTGTGAAAACCAAGAGACTTTATTAGCTTCACATGATATGAAATTAATGAACTTACATCAAACTTTTTTCTAAAAATGATTTAAAGCAACAAGTTTTAGTATACATTTGGCATTTAGGACACTGACAACATAGAAGACTTTAGTCTGACAGCATTAACTCATCTATTACATCAGAGTGGTGAGTCTTTGATACATATTTTTTTTTTTTAAGATTTTATTTATTTATTCATGAGAGACAGAGAGAGAGAGAGAGAGAGAGAGAGAGAGAAGCAGAGGGAGAAACAGGCTCCCAAGGAGCGGGGAGCCCGATGTGGGACTCGATCCCAGGACCCTGGGATCATGACCTGAGCCGTAGGCAGACGCTTAACCATCTGAGCCACCCAGGCGCCCGATACATATTTTTATTATTACTGATGCCCCATAGAAACCTCCACTGTGAAGTGTGTGATTTGGTAGCGCATGTGTGTTCTCATCTCTCAAATCAAGGATTGCCGCTCTCTACTGCATTAGGCAAAGAAGAGGGATTGTCTCATAGCTGCCTTTATGTTTGTCATGTGGCTATTCCCAAGCACCATCTGCCTTTCTCTGTTCCCTGTTTTACCATAAAGGATCACTCACTTCACTGCTGCTTACCCCCAAACAAAGCACCAAAGCACAAATAATTCTCTAATCTGGCCGTTTCCTGCATTTGGTGTCTGTATATCCATCCCTTCATTTCCTGGTACTTTTATTCCCCATCCAGAAAGCTCTAGAAAATGCCAGACTTTACCAAATGGGACCAGAAGAAAAGTTTAAACCGAGAAGGAAACATTTGAAACTGCACACCAAATATTTGAGTACTAGTGTTCAGAATGATGTAGTTTTGGAACATACATGAGGTCCAGAGCCGACGACCAAGAAAGAATTCTTGAGATGTCTTTGGTGCAAAAAAGGTGGTTTTATTAAAGCAGGGGGACAGGACCAGTGGGTGAAAAGAGAAGCTCTGGGGTTGTGAGGGGTGACTAATTACATACTTGGGAGTTGGGGGAGGTAAGGGAAAAGGGAGGTTTTTAAAAGAAGTTTTGTATGCTAAAGAGGACCTACAAGATATTGGAGGCCTTGCCATCGTCAAGTTAAGGTTGTTTTTCTCTCTAGCAAAGTACTAACATTAAGATAGTTGGGAGTTTCCTTCTGGAAGTTAGGTTATTGATAAGAATGCTTTTTTTCTTCAAAATCACTAAGATATTTTGTAAACTGAGGGAGACTCATGTCCTGCTGGATTGTGATCTCTATTAGTTAACCATTTGTTTTCTTCTTTCCCTTCGTTTTAGGGCAGCCAGGAGTGTTAGAGGAATGTCACACATATCCCACCTGGGGGGAGGGGGGTGGGGTTGCAGGGTGTCAACTTGTGCTTTGTCCTCAGCTTGCCTTCTGCTCCCTCATCACAGAAAGTCATTTTTTATGTTCAGAGGGTTCTGAAATGCCCACACTGATCTTATTTCTGTGTCTCTCTTTGAGAAAGATTTCCCCCTTTTTTTTTCTTTTTAAAAATTTTATTTAATTTTATTAATTTATTTATTTGAGAGAGAGAGAGCAGGAGAGCAGCAGAGGGAGAGGGAGAAGCAGGCTCCCCACTGAGCAGGGAGCCCAACACGACATGGGGCTTGATCCCAGGACTCTGGGATCATAACCTGAGCCGAAGGCAGATGCTTAACCTACTGAACCACCCAGGTGCCCCGATTTTCCCCTTTTTCTAATCTTTATTACCAAAGTAAAGCTTCTACCCACTACCCATAGATTCAACCCCAGGATCCAACTTTCTGCTTCACATTTCCCAAAGTCAAGAGTATTTACTTATTCCAGAGTAATGACTTGGTAGGGGCGCCTGGGTGGCTCAGTCATTAAACATCTGCCTTCGGCTCAGATCATGATCCCAAGGGCCTGGGATCCAGCTCCCTGCTCTGTGGGAAGCCTGGTTCTCCCTCTTCCACTCCCCCTGCTTGTGTTCCCACTCTCACTGTGTCTCTCTCTGTCAAATAAATAAATAAAATCTTTAAAAAAAAAAAGAGTAATGACTTGGCGACGTCAGCAGGGTGATTCGTGGTGGCATTTACCTGCAAAGTGTTGAAGGTGGTGCAGAGGGGAGGGGCTCTCTAATGCCCTTTGCCATTATTCACCAGTACACATTGCAGAGGCTTTGTTCTTCAGACTGTGGAATCTCTTTTCCCTCCATCCCCATTGCTCAAGGTCAAATGTCAACTGACAAAGATTATATAAACTAACTCCTGGCATTGAGCAAAAAAGACGTTCTTAACTACTCTTAGGCTGGAGATGCTCCTTCACTCTATTTTGCAAGCAGTGTTAGCTTACTGAGTGCACCCTTTTCCTCCATCCCTTACATATTTTGCCCCTTCAGGTCTATTTAGAATGAGAATAGATTTAACTTGCAAATGGCCCTTCTCTTGAGCTATGTTGAAAAGATTGAGGGAAATCTAGAAATTAATTCAATTAAATATCCAAGACACATAACAATTCCCTGTCTGGTAGAAAGGGGAAGATAGGTTTAATTTTCCACAAAACAGAATACCTCAGAAACCTCTAATTCTCTTTGCTAAGTGCATGTTTATTCCCTCTTTTATTCATTTATTCATGAGTTTAGAATATATTAAATGACTGTTTGCCATGTAAAGATTTGGGTTAAGAGCATTCCTGACAAAAAAATGCAGCTACTGTACACAGAAGAATAGCTTCAATATAATGTTTGAAGAAGGAAAGAAGGCCAGCATAGCTGGAGTCTGGTGTTGATCATAAATATTTTCCCAGTATTTTTATTTTAGAAAACAAAGAATGGAGAAGGTGAATACGTCTCATACTGAAACTTTGTACTTTTATTTGGAAAAAGAATTGGGGTTAAAAGAATATTTTAGCTCTTTCTTCTGTTGATCACTGACCTTATCCAAGATCCATCCTATACTGGGAAATCCCAATTATTGGGTGAGATATAGAATATTTTGTACCTTTTCAGAAATAAGGAATAAAGGAAGATCTTCTCAAGTGTCTCTACCTGAGGAATTTGACCTGGCCTTCTGACATGTCACTGTGGCTCAGTTTTTGCAGTTCTGATGTTGAAACCTATATTTTACTTAAAATATGATTTTCTGCTTTCTGGGAAAGCAAGGAGTGTTAAATATATTTAATGACTCAGGTAGAACAGCAGGAGAAGTTTACTAATAAAAGATTTTGGAAAAAGAAGTAGGAGAGAGAGGTTGGCATGATTTTTAGTGTCAACATGTAAACATTCCCCCTGGAGGGCATCACTGTCTCCTGCCAATCATGAAGATTCTCCCAGCTGTCAATCACTAGGATGCCTAGACCCTGCCAGCTCAAGGAACTTTGCATATTCTGAGCTAGAGGCATTTCTTTTTTTTTTCCTTAGCAGCATGAAGCTCCACAAAAGTATTGTTGAAGTGATTGAAATATAACAAGCTTGCTAGAAGATTTTACAACCAAATATTTTCTCCTTCTTTTCTAATGGTCAAATTCTTTCCAGTATATTATTTGGTTTTCATGTACTTTTTATTTAGGAATGGGTATATATATGTGTATGAGACTTTGAGGTAAGGTGATCTTTTACTTTTTAGGAACCCAGTAAAAATAAAAATTATTGTTACATTTTAATTTAGGTCCTGACTTTGCATTCAATGACTTTAGGTCATTACTTTTACACCCACACATACACACGCATAAGGTGAGTTCTGTTCATGAGAAATCGTTTATAACTTATACATTTCTTAAAGAAAGAATATTTCAACTATAAAAAAATATAAGTAGCTTTAAAATTTAAGTATTTCTTTAAAAAGATTTTATTTATTTATTTGAGAGAGAGAGAAAGAGAAAGAATGAGCAGGGGGAGGAGCAGAGGGCGAAGCAGGCTCCAGGCTGAGCAGGGAGCCCAATGTGGGGCTTCATCCCAGGACCCTGGGATCATGACCTGAGCCGAAGGCAGATACTTAACGGGCTGAGCCATCCAGGCGCCCCTAAAATTTCAGTTTTTTACTCAACTTTATAATCAGTTACGAGATAAAATTTCATAGTCTTCCTTTCTTTTCAGCTTAGTAGGTACATGGTATAATTGCTTTCTTAATTCACACATAGACTTTTGCAGAGTCATCAGTGAAATGATCAAATACAGAGAACTGTTTGTGACAGCCAAATTCTGAGTAACTGTCCTATTTACAGAGAGAATTTAGATATTAACTTGAGGGGCTAAAAAACTGATTGAACTGCCAAATAAGGACATACCATTAGAAGTAAAATAAAATGAGATGCCTCTGAATCTGATGGACTGTTCTCTTTACTCAGAGGGGAGATCCAGGACAAATGACTTTCCATTGAGTGGAGAGAAAAATTCCACCTTCTTTTCCTCTTTCGTGTTCATCCATTGATATGCAAAAGAGTGTGACTCTTTCTCCTTTCCATATTCACATTCATTTTGACTTAGATGTGCTACAGTTAGGTGGAAGGCTTCCCCCACTGCGACCTTGAATTCTGGCACCCCCAGAGGCTGTCTGGCTCTCAGCTTTGCTGCTGCTACGAATCCAAAGCAATGTCAATATTGGATTCCATGAGATTTCCAAATGGACTACATCTATAATCTATAAAAAAGTCCACAATTAATGGATTTTTAACCGTTATTTTACCTATAGATAAACTGGATGATACAAAAAAGGCCAGAAACTTAGTATTTGAAAAAATTAGAACCAATATGAAAACCACAGGCAAGATTGAACTCCCATAATCCATAAATATCTCACTGAAAAGCCAAATTGTTTAATTTTGCATAATTTAAACAAAACTATCCAAACTATCTTTAATTAAATTCATTTTTATCCTTCTCTTATGGGTGCATTCAGACACTGCAATTTTTATCTGTGAGCACAGCCTAAGGAGTAAACACAATTTTGTCTGCTGACATAGGGAAAGTGAATCTTTGCTGATAGCAATCATATCTCCCAACTCAGTATCTCTCCTCTCTCTTCCACCCCAAGAATATAGCACAATGACAAGACACCAATTAATTCTCAATGAATGCTTTGTATTAATGTGTGATTTGAAAGCAAAAACCAAAAAACCATCTATCTATCCATCCATCCATCTATCACCTATCTATCTTTATTTCTTTGTTCTGACTTTAAATCTGTCTAGTGGCCTTGGTTTTAAAGACAGAATTTTAGTCTCATAGCAACGTGAATAAACATGTTCTTAGAACATTACTTTTGATGGATATAAGGTAAAGTAGTTAAGGAACAAGCCATTTTTTTTAACAGGTAATTTGCTTGACATAGTCCTGATAAAATGTCATGTGTAATTGGAAACTCAATAAATTGACTTTGATTTAATTCAGTCTTGCTAGAGAGAATGCTTCTTCCCTTTATCATTTTAGGTTTTTTGAGGTTAAGATTAGGCAGATGCCTAGTCCTCATTATTATGAAGATGTTGAACTAAATACAGCATAATCTTTGTTGGGAGGTAATTCCTCATGGGTTTTTCATAATTTTGTACAGCATATGAAAAGAAGCACTGACAATCTTTTTTTCTGAACTGTATTTTCAAATATATTTGCATAGCAAACAATCCTGTATGAAAGAGATAATTTCACCTCCTGAGCAAAGATCAGTTTTGCTTGTAGCCCATTATTTCAAAGACTGGAGTTTCCTAAGCATGAGTTCCATCAGTTATGATGCAAACCCACGGCATGCACAGTATCCACTTAGGTTCTTCTGTGTCACCTCCTGGGATTTGGAGAGCAAGAAGAACTAGCATGGCCATGGGACTCATGTTTCCTGCTGCACTATGAGTAATCAAGTCCTTTGTTTCTGTGCCAGGAGTCTCGTGTCTCCTGTCCGCTCTATGAATCTGTGGCAGGCTAACTTGTAATCATGCAAAAAGAGTGAGTTCTCAGGCCCTTCACAATTCTTGACACATTTGTTATAAACAAGGCACTTAACATCTCATTTTGCCAGGGAAAAGGAGGTTTAAGGGGCTTATACTGAAGTCTACTTAGTCATTTTCTTTATAATTAAACACTTAACTCACTTATTTTTCTATGTCTTGCTTTTTTAAATGGTCAAGAAAAACTAGTTTAGAGAAGAACAAGGCAGGTAAAAAAGGAGAGTGTTTTTGTAAGGTTCAGAAAGCTTTCTTAAGGTGGGGTCAACTCCCAGGTGTACAGCTCTAGCCAGTAGATAGAATGTCAAACATGTATGATACCTAATAGAAGTAGACATGGCTTTTGTTCAGGAAACACCTTGCCCATAATATTATTATCAACTCTCTTTTTTAAAAAAAAAAATTTATTTATTTATATGACAGAGAGAGACATAGCAAGAGAGGGAATGCAAGCAAGTGGACTGGTAGAGGGAAAAGCAGGCTTCCTGCAGAGCAGTGAGCCCGACGTGGGGCTCGATCCCAGGACCCTGGGATCATGACCTGAGCCGGAGGCAAACACTTAACAACTGAGGCACCCAGGCACCCCATATCAGCCCTCTTTTTAAATGGAGAGGCAAATATAAACTATATCAATAATTTATCTTTGTATGGTAACCAACAGTGCTTTTGATATGTTTTAAAGATAACTTATCATCTTGACATATCAAAGACAGCAGCTCTCTAAGATGTAGTTTTTAAGTGCCAACATGTGACTAAAGGTCACCATCACTCCCTATTTGACACATCACAGAAAGCTTCCAAATAACCAGACTCCATCAGTGGAATTAATATACTTGAAGGGAATCTGTTTTAGAGTTAGTGGATTTGTTACGCGTCTCAAGTTTAGAAACCAGCAAACACTGGACAACTGGTTTTCAATGGCAATTTTTGTTTTCAGTAGACACATTTAATAAAATGTATTGACAGACTCAAGCTCCACTGTAAACAGGTCACCCAATCCAGAGAGATCTTTTCTGGTTGGTCATTCTGAGAAACAGGTAGAAAACTGAGAAATGGGCATACAACTTGTCTAGTTCCTCTGATATCTACATAAGGAATAGCTCAATATGTTTTCCTCTTAAGTTGCCTTTAAAAGGATTTTAAGTGTACTCTACAAAATTAAAATTGTGTTATAATTAAGGAAGAGTAATTTAAAAATTATATTTATATTCTTATCTTAAATCAGATAACAGGAAAACCCAGTGTAAAACCCTTAAAAATTAAATTGACCACTGAATACCGGGGCTGACATTCTTGCTTTTTGTAGGTGTTTAAATGTGCTTCACTCTTCAGGTGGTTTAGGATTGTTTTTAGTTGTTTTAGAATCTTTGAAACTAATATATCATCACTGGCTCTTGCTATTACTATGGACAAGTTTTGGTCAAGTTTTCACTTCAATTAGGAATATCAAGATTGTTTTGTTTGTTTTTACAGGCGTTTCATTCAGCAATTCGTGAACCAGGCAGCATCCAATCTTGCCAGGTAGAATTTTTTTTTTTATATCTGTTTTTCTCCTTTTTGTAGATGTCTCAACTTTCTATGGATCATGCAGGATTTGATCAGGAAATGAGGACCCAAAGGATACGTTATACTAAGGAAATTATTGCCCGGATTTGCCCTTACACAAATGTGGGGGCTACACAACTTTGGGAGGCTGATGTTTCTCTATCTGACGTTGGTGGTTGAAGTCCACGGGCAGGCAGCGTAGAAGAAAAAAATGGACGCAAATCGGGGAACTCATGAACAAAGCACCTGGAACTGGGAGAACTGGAACCCTGCGAATGGGTTGGAATCTGCATTGACCCTTCACTGCTTCCAAACCTTCCACTTCAATGATGCGCAGCCTGCAGGAGAAGTTTGTGTTGTCCTCAGGGCACTCAGCAACCTGGCCAAGCAGGGGAGGCACTGACTCGGTAGGTCTGGAAGGAGCTGGGGGCCGGCCGGAAGGTACCTGGCATGAACCAGGTGAGCCGGGTAAGCCTCAGCAGCCTTGCAAGCTGCTGGGACCTCAGAGTGCAGGAACACGATGCTGCTTTTCTTCAGCCTCTCAAATCTCATGCAAAATACAGCTCTCGGTTTACACTCACCTGAGATTGTACAGAGAAGGGAATCCTGGAGAACAGAGTTCCAGCTTAGCTCTCCGGACCCACTTCAAATCCGCCAACAGGAAGCACCTAACCAGTTAGATGTCACTACAATTTATAGACAGATTGGGCTTCTGTGTCTTTCGAAACGATTATAAAACCTAAAAAAATAAATAAAATAAAATAAATATTTGAACATTTAGCTGTTCCTCTCTGTGCCAAGCACAAACAAAACCCGTATCTATATAAGCCTTTTGCTTTAGAAGCTTCCCTTATATTGATTTTATTTATTCCATGATCTTTCATGTAGTGAAATTAAACTGAGTCTGGGTTTCCTCAATAGTAAGAAGGGGGAGAGGGCATAGACCAGTTTCAGTCAGATGCTGTTCCACCACTGACTAGCTATGGAGTCCTGAGCAAGTTTGCCCCTCTGTGAGCCTTCCTTTCCTCCGTCATGGATGAGTGCAGAGAAGTTCAATGGTCAGACGCATACTGTTCTGGAAAGATTTTCTGAAGTCCCTAATCAGAATTCTTGACTAAGACCTCTCAATGATCAGCGTTAATGTTTGTCATTCATTGAAAAATGATAGGAGTTGTTTGTTTTGCTATGCTATCTCTAGCTATCACATCCTATAACCAGGTTTCATGAGTACCTTCTATGACATTGAAATGCATTCATGAAATCATTTAATGACCTAATTAATCCTGAATAGAGATTTTGTTAGTTGGTTGTGAGCCTCTGCTGGTTTAATTTTTACCTTTCCTCTCAGCACTCAGTAATTTCATTACCATGTATAGAGATGTATGCAGAAATATTTTATGTAATTTTTTCCCTTGGTTCTGTTATTGCACTGTTCAGTATTTATTATTTATTTAGTTTATTGTGTTTTTTTATTAATGTGCTCACATACTGGCTCCAGGGGTATCATGATGTGAAAAAACAAAATAGGCTAATAATTCTAAGAACTCTCTTATTTCAGAGTTGCTTAATTAGAACCACTTTTGCAGACAGAAAAGAAAATTAATGAGTACAACAGGATATAATGTGTGTGATCTTGGAGGACTACTTAAGATTCCTTGGGAACTGGAGAGGGCCATCCAACTCAGACAGGGTGAATTTCAGATGGGGTAGCACTCGAACCTTTATTAACACTCTGGAAGTTGTATATGCTGTTTGAAAAAAAATGCAAATAACATAGCCCATAAAGTAAAAAATGAAAGAACTAAATGTAATGTGGGTCCCCGGATTGGATCTTGGAGCAGAAAAAGAATATTAATGGAAAAACAGATTAAATCTATCTGAAGTTTGAATTTTACTTTGCAGTAATGTAGTAAAGTTGGTATTTTTCATTTTGAGAAATGTAGGGTGGAAATGTAAGATATTAATTATGGGGAAAACTGGGTGGAAGGTATCCAGAAACTCTTTGTATTACCTTTGTAACTTCTGTAAACATAAAATTGTTCCAAAATAAAAAGCTTATTTTTTTAAAGTGAAAAAAAAGACTTTTTTCTTTTATTGATAGTAGGATCATATTAATATACTGTTCCCCTTACCTCCAACAGCATAGGGTAGATTTTCAGGTCAATACACTCAAATTTACCTCAGTTTAAAAATTACTCAAGTAATCGCAAAATGTTAATTTACATAGTTTAAAGTCATTCTGTTGACTTTGCCTTAACAAATAATGCTACAAAGGATATCTTTTTCAAATATATCCTTGTACATTTATACAAACCTTATGTATAAAAGGAACGTTTAAAATTTCCAAAAGTAAGGATGTTAACATTTAATTTTTTAAATTTCATTTTTAAGGATATTAACATTTTAAATGTCAAATTGTTCTTTCAATAGTTGTTGGAATTTTAAATCTACCAATAGTATATTAAGAAGGCTTCTTTATTCATACCCTTACCAGACGGGATATTATTATGTTAAAAATATTACCATTCTATCAGAAAACTGATGATATTTCAGTATTGTTGTGAGGGATGAGTGGATGTTAGCCATGCAGTGGGGAGGCAGTGGGGGAAGAATGGCTTATGGACACAGATTTGAAAGTTATCAATGGATAGATGGAAGGGGATATTTCAGCTTGGACAATTCTCTGTTGTGGGGGATTGTCTTATGCCTTGTAGGATTATTAGGAATATCCCTGGCATCTCCCAACTAGAAATCGTTAGCACACCCCAGGTGGTGACAACAAAAATATCTCCAGATATTGCCAATGTACCTTGGGAGTAAAATAATTTTCCTCAGTTGAAAGCCACTGAACCATGTGAAATGAGAAGGGAAGAAAGCTAAGGGTGGATCTTTGGGGAACATTGACATTAAAATGAATCAATGAGGAAGCATAGGGAAAGTGCCAGGCAACTAGAAGTAGAACAAAAACAAACAAATAAAAAATTATACCATTGAAGACAGAGAGTAGGATGTGGCAGGAAGGGAATAGACATCGATGTCAAATACTGATGAAAGGGCAACTCAGTTAAAGATTAAAATTGTCAAGTATATTTGGCAATTTCAAGGTCACTGGTAACACAAACAAGAGTAGTGTTTGTTTGTTTGTTTGTTTTTTTTGGATGTCAGATTTAGGTGCCACTTGGAACCAGTTTTTCTAAAAACTCTGATAAACCCTATTAGTTTTTGAGTGATGAGTATCTCATAGCTTTTCTTAAAGGTTTTACTGACAGGTCTGTTACATCTTTTCACCCATACTATCTGGGTACTTTTTTTTGAGAAATACTGAAACCTTTCCACATTTCTCCCCCTGACTCTATTTTCAGATCAAACTTCCAATAACCAAAGGTCATTCTTATTTTTAAAGCAACAACTCTCAGTTTTTACTCTTTTATTGTAGTCACTTCATTCTGAAATATCCAGAGTTTGTATCCTGGGGCTAATTGGAGTGGCAGACATTAACTTTTGCCAGAATCTACTTTTTCCTTCTTATTCTTAAACCAAATTTAGATGACTTAAGACTCTCTACTTGCAGGGTGAATTCTTTCTGTGCTGGAGCTTGTTCTCACCAGCTGCCGATACATACTTATTATTAGGTTTTCAGGAATTTTTGAGGCCATTGTTAAACATGGCAGTTACTAAAAATTAAATGATAAGACTTCATGCTTATATAATTTAAAAACAAAAGTAATAAATATTCAGCATTTGTGGCTTTCTAATTATTTTGTTATTATCTGTATCCTTGAGGTGATGTCTGTCGTATTTATATGGTGGAAATACTACAGAATGCGGTGCCCCTGTTCGTCTCTTCTAAACTTTGCATTCAGTGATGTCAGGTTGGTAGCTTGAAATCAACTACAATGGAAGTATTTACATTATGATATAGGCAAACACTACAGATCAGAGCCTGATTATTTATTTTCCTTCCTTCCTTCCAGCTTTCTTTTTCTTTCTTTCTTTCTTTCTTTCTTTCTTTCTTTCTTTCTTTCTTTCTTTCTTTCTTTCTTTCTTTCTTTCTTTCTTTCTTTCTTTCTTCTTTTCTTTCTTTCTTTCTTCTTTCCCATGGCTGGTTTATTATAAAAGATACAACTCAGGAACAGCCAAATGGAAGAGATGTATATGGCAAGCTATGGCAGGGAGCAGATGTGAGGAGCTTCCAGATCCTCTCTTGGCACAGCCCCTTCCCAACATCTCAGTGAGTTTACTAGTCCAGAAACTCTAATTTGTTTTTTGGTCTCTAGACTGAAGAAAGTGGTGGAGAAAATGTTAATGATGCTAAATAAACTTAAAAGTGCCTTGTGTCTGTGGCTGTTACATTGTAAATAGCAAAAATATGGAGAAAATATTCTTATGGTATCAAAACACTATTATCCAGTCAAACAGAAAAGTCACTCAGGTCCCTGATACATTAGTGAAATTCCAACATATGGCTATATTATTTTAATCCCATCTTATGTATAAATAAACCAACCATCATTTATATCAACCAATATTCAAGTTAGAATTGCAAACCTAGATTGTATATACAAAAATTTGCAAAAATTAAAGTTTTTGTGAGAATCAATTGGCTTTAAGAATTATGTAGTAAAGAATAATGTATAATTTTATTATTTGCAAATTATATGCTATATATCCTCCATATCAGTTAAATTTATAATAAACTTACGTTTGCATATTTACATATTTATGTCTCTATGTATGTGTGTGTACACAATTTTTTTTCAGAAAGCCAATTATTAAACATTTACCAGATTTTTCCAATTAACTCAAACTGCCTTATAAAATCTGTATATGCCAAAATCTAAGGTGAATACACTTTAGACTTTATCAGAAATTGTTGCTATATGGTTATCTTTCTAAAAATGATCTCTTCTCTGTTTTCACTCACTGCCGTAGCCCCAAATTTCATTTTATTATATCTTTGCAAGATTACTCCATCTTCCTTTTCCCATATCTACTCAAAGTAGAATATTCATCATACAATCATTTAGCCGATATTTATCTTGTAAAAATTCACCTGGTTTTCTCTGTCTTTCTTAACCCTTGTTGTGAAATTTAATTGGACATATTGAAGTTCTACTCGTTTTGTTCTCATCATTGAATGTTTCCTCATGTACTTTGGCTTTTATTTTCTCCCTACTCTCTGGATGAAATTCATAACTATTTTTCCTACTTGTAGGTTTTTACTAGTTTTCCTATTTGTAAATGTTGCCCATACCATAAACATTCATAGGTATTCATCACAATTCCAGTTGTAAAGGTCACCAATAATCCTTTAGTTGCTGAGTAGGATAGCCCATTCAATGTTTCATTGAATTGTCTTCCTATGGTATTGGGTGCGATTGAACAAAATCACCTGGAAACTAGGGAGTGTCTATAATGAACTTTTTTTTTCTACATCCACCTTCAGTTCCTTTTTTTTTCTATTTTCTTAATTTTTCACTTTTCTAGACAAACTATGCTTAGCCAATTTTCAGCCCTCACACCCTAGTTTATACTCTCAAGAAATAGGGGTCCTTCCTTTTTATAACCATGTATCATTTGATTCTGGTTGAATTCATATGTTGAAGTCCTCACCCTCAGTATCTCAGAATGTGACCCTCAGTACCTCAGTACCTCAGTCATACTTGGAAATAGGGTCACTGAAGGTGTAATTAGTTCAGATGAGATCACACTAGAGAGAATGAGTCCCTAAACCAAAATGACTAGTGCCCTTATAAAATGGGGAACTTTGCCCACACGTGTGTACACACACACATGGATCACCATGAGAACATGAGGGCAGAGATCAAGATAATGTGTCTACAAGCCTAGGAATAAGCTTTCCAGAAAACCTCAAGAATCTCAGAGAAGCATGGAACAGATTTTCCCTCAGAGCCAAAGGCAGGAACCAATCCTGCTGATACTTTGACCTCAGACTTCTGGCCTCTAAAACTATGAGACCATACTTCTCTGTCCTTTAAGCCACCCAACTTGTGGTAACTACTTTTTATGGCAGCAAGCAAACTAATTTAATTAATAATTTTTTCTTTAATTAATATCTTCTTCTGCACATATGAACAAAGTTTTCTGAGAGCAGGGGCTGTGTCTATTTTATTTACAGTTGTATTCTTTGTGTCAACCATAGTGCATGGCATATCATAGATGCTCAACAAAAAATGATTAATTGAATAAAAATCCTATTCTCAAAAAGTTTACTCCTATAATGATGAAGAGAAATTTACATGCAATTTATCTGTCAGATTTTCTGTTTGCAAATTCAAGGGGATGCAGGATTTCTTTTGCAAATTTGTCCTTGAGGTGGGTAAAAGAAGGAAGACCCTTAGTTGCGTGGGATGCATGTATCTGTGATGATAGGGGTCCTTTGTTTTCACATAGGCTAGATTCACTCATTTTTTTAGCCATAGCAACAGAATATGTGCAAAAGCCTGAGAGAGTAGTGTGTGGAATGTGATGAAAGCACCATATGGGGAATTGTGTGGTATCTGGGTGACATGCTGTATTTTAATGCTTAATTTAAGGAGATCTGATTTTGACAGTAAGTCTGGGAATTAAAAAAAATAGAGCTAAGGGATAAATATGGAATAAAACCATGCGCTAATAAAAAAAACCTAGTTATATGATAACCCATTATTTTCTATTTTTATACATAATGCCTTCACATAAAACAATGTTTTAGCTCTCTCATTCACCTACTCTACATTATTAGTTCACATTGTCATTTTACAAGTGAAAGTCTGTCCCATTTTTTTCTAGTTTTTATTTTAGGTGATTGTTTTATTGTTGAGTCTATTGTAAAGATGCTCTTTGTTAGCTATTTCTAATCTTATATAAACATGATATTTAAATCATACTACAATACAGTTTTGGCCAGAGAATAATTTCTATAAATTAGAGCATATGGGTTAGCATAAGGAGTAAGACAAATCAAAGTTCATTCCAGAGGAACATATGTCATTTTAGTGTTTGGTGTCACTAACATTAGATAGATAAAATAAATTTGATTACAAAATATTTTTTAAATACATCTATGTTATCATATTTTGAAACAGAATATTTTATTTATGAATATAGTTCACACATGCCTTCATCATATTTTTGTGTTAATTAAGTGCGATTTTTCACCCATCACCCATCATATGTATGCAATCATGACCTCACTTGGTAAAAATATATTTAAGTAATTTCTATAATATCATACTTTAATATTTGATTAATATAAGATTTCAAATATAGGGGAATGAATGTAAATTCAATTTTATGCATTTAGAAAAAAGTGAGAAAGTAGTTGTAGTAAGTACACACACACACACACACACAGCAATTCTTATAAAGTCATTGAATCAAATCATGATGCTTTGGAAGCTAATTTTGCCAAGTTTGTCTAAAATTTTTGAGTTTACAAAACAATCCTTTAGGGATTTCAGGTTATAGAAATTAAAATAATTTCCAATTCTCAAAGAATAAATTAAAAGAAATTTAAAAACTCAAAGTTTTTCTTGAACCTCATAAAAACTTAAATAATTATGCATATTTTCAGTACACATGAAATTAACCATGAAGTTCATTTTTCTTTATTTCTAAGTGTTAGATTAAGTATTTAGTAGGAGATGCTTCAAAAAGGGAAGTCTCTAAAAAGTAAAACTTCCACACTCTTTAACATTACTAGGTATTTTCTCTTCTTACATATATTAAGAGCCAGCATGACAAAATAAAACATTGTGTCAGGAATGTTAAAAAAAAAAAAAAAAGAAATGCTATCCTTAAATTTTAAAAGGTAGAGACTAGAAAGATGTACATTTATTAAGGAAACATTTAACAAATTTTAAGCATGGGTTTAAGATGCAAAACTCCCAGAGAAAAGTAGCACATAAAGTGAAATGGCTTCCTTCCCAAGGCCGTTATCCCTGTCATTGTAGGGCTGGAGAATAATAGATGAGAATTATTGAGAGAATTATTGATGAGATAATGAGATGAGAATTAGTGGCATTGGCCATCAAAAGAAAGACAGCATGCAAACAAAAAATCAGGTTGTTCTCTGAATTGCCTTCCAATTAATCTTGACCTGTTTAAGTTGAAAAATCAGAACCAGCCACGGGTTTCATGGAAAGGCCTGAGTGGTGCTAAATAAAATTGAACTTTTCTATAGTTTTTATACTGAAACTATTAATTATACAATATCATTTAGAAGAGGCCATAAAACCCACTGTTACCAATTATGACAAATTAATGATTTTCAAAGTGTGACAAAGTGTCTTTGGTGTTCCTTGGGGACTCTTGTTAAGTGTTGGTAATGGACTTGTAAGATAAAATGGAACACCACAAAAGCATTTTTTTTCTTTGCCTACTAATTTTTTTCCTTCTTCAATGCAGGAACAAAGCTAGAAAGTAATTTGGAGTAGATTTTCTGGAATGTTGTCAGTCAGGGGCTTTGTTTGGCAGGTCATAGGTAGGAAGAAAGATATTGTTTGCATTTAGAACCTTCTAACTGGCTTCTATTTGGGCTTCTCCCAAGCCCATAGCAAGTTGGGTCATTTTGTCTAAGTGCCTATCATTTATTGGGACGAAGAGATCAATAGTCTCCAAACATCTGTGTCCAGGATGTAGAGTTTGAAACCAGTTTTGGAATGGATTTGAGTAGACTTCACCAAAGTTGAGAGTCAAGGACATGAACAGAGGCCCTGAAATAAAATTGTCATGATATCAGACAAAGAAAGGCATCCAGTGGGTTGGCTTAGGCAGGGAGATCAGGAGCAGTGAAGAAAAGGAGCAGTATTTCAAATGAAGCCCTGCTGGGAATGATTTGCACCTAGGAAAGCAGCTTTATGTGAGAATTAAAACAGCAGGTAGTCACAGTTATGATAATACTTGGGGCTGAGTCAGGTTGCCCTGGTGCCCTCTGGTGAGCAGACTTAACCTAAAGAAATGCTTTGGGATCTGTCCTTTGCCTCTGCCGTAGGTCAGTTCTTTCTTAGGGAGGGCTCCCAGAAATTGTCCTGAATCTTCATCACTTCAAACTTTCATGTATGCGGGATGCATGAAAGAACCTAACTTTCTGTACCTGGACTAGATTACTGGGGAGTCCTTTTCGCTCTTTTTAAATGAGAAACCAGTCAGCCAACCTTGGTCGGTTAAAGAATTGATACGGTAAGGATGAGTTGCCACCAAGCACACGTGTTAGCTACTTGGGCAGGGAAATTTTGTTTAGCTACAGTGCTTATTACTGACACTGTTTGTCGACAATAAAAAAAAAAAATACATCAGATTTTAGATAAATCAGCAGCAGCGAATTATTCATATAAAACAGGAGAAAAATGTGCTAGAATTAAGAACAGCAGGAATAGAACAATCATGCCACTAGATGAACATTAGTATATTCTAAGGTTTTAATCATTTGAAGTTATTCAACTTTGCAAAGTATAAATAAAACATAACTCTCTCCAATAATAGATGAACATTGGGAATTTTTATATCCCCATGCTAGAATTTGATTTGTAATAGGGTAAATTCCTTTCATTTATTTCCTTCAAATATTTATCCCTCAATTTTATGCCAGCAATTTGTCAATGTTCCAGAGCTTACTAATATCCTGAAATGATTATTTTTTTACTCCATTGAGAAGAATGTAAAACTGAATTCTTTTATATAAAAAATGTTCCGTATAGATACTAAACAAGAAATATTGTTAGCAATCATATTTTCATGTCATGCATACAGTTATCAAAATGTATTATTAAGTTTACATTAAAGGAGAAATATAGAGAGGAATTTTTTTTTTAAAGATTTTATTTATTTATTTGAGAGAGAGAATGAGAGAGAGAGAGAGCACATGAGAAGGGGGAGGGTCAGAGGGAGAAGCAGGCTCCCCGCCGAGCAGAGAGCCCGACGCGGGGACTCGATCCCGGGACTCCAGGGTCATGACCTGAGCCGAAGGCAGTCGCTTAACCAACTGAGCCACCCAGGCGCCCGTAGAGAGGAATTTTTGATAAGCTTTCCTTTTTAGATGAAAGTTTGGAATAGTAGATCACACCGAAAAAATGTCTATAAATCACATAATTAGCATTAAAATGTATAAAAAATGTCATCTCCTGATGGCTAGATTGATACTGTACAGTCATCTGAACTCAAAATGAAATCTGTATTCCCTCAATAAAAATAGTAGGCAAGTTTGAGTCCATTACAGTCAATAAGAAATACAAATAGTGATATTTTAAGAGCACAAACATACATATATCCGTTTGTATGTTTGATTCTAATTCACAGAACCCACTTGCTTTGTCAAATACTTGCTCAGTCCATTCTGTTTCGTTTTTGAGGGCTTGGCTCAGTGTGAGTAATTGGTCTGGGGAATCTGGTTTGCCATTACTCTCAAGAGTAGATTTGATTAGATACACATGAAAAAAAATAAAGGAGAAATGGGAAGCGAATATTGAAATGGACAAAGGAGATGTATAAAGGGGAAGAGGAGGGCCATTATTCAGAAAGCAAACACTAGTATTTCATTAGTTTGGAAGCTTCGGCTCTTGAAAGTCTTCAAATTTATTTAGTTAGAAAATAACTTCTTTGGCACAGCTCGCCTCAGATAGGCCTCTACCCCAGGCAGGCTTTCTGACAAATGACCTCCCATTGCAATTCGTCCCCTTGGAATTTTAGTTGGTCATGAACAGTTTCAGTGCCTATTGTAAAATTGCCCGTTGCAGGTGCTGCATTTTTCTTTTTCTGCCAAAGAACTCTTACCAAATAATCTGAAATTGACTTATCATTACCAGTTTTGTTCCTTGTAGACATAATTGGATTTTACAGAAATCAAAACTTATACACCAGTAGTAAGTTGTTGATACCAGTCTAGTGGATTTTTTAAAT
>NW_023270865.1:13866419-14039664 GCF_011800145.1 Mirounga leonina
TTTCTTTCTTTCTTTCTTTCTTTCTTTCTTTCTTTCTTTCTTTCTTTCTTTCTTTCTTTCTTTCTTTTCTTTCTTTCTTTCTTTTTTTCTTCTTTTTAAGCAGTGTTCTTAGCATTACAGGTGGAATGAAGGTACAGATTTTGAATTGTTTATGAAGAAGTGTTATGGAATATTCTGGATATGTTGTATTTCCATTCTTTTGCTCCTTTTTTATGTGACCATGCAGATGGCTAAGAGAAGTTGGGAAGCAGTTAACTGGCCTCTACTGCAGGTAAAGACCTTAGCCTGATAAGACATCTTTTTTTTTTTTAAATTTTATTTATTTATTTGAGACAGAGAGAATGAGAGACAGAGAGCATGAGAGGGAGGAGGGTCAGAGGGAGAAGCAGACTCCCCACTGAGCAGGGAGCCCGATGTGGGACTCGATCCCGGGACTCCAGGATCATGACCCGAGCCGAAGGCAGTCGCCCAACCAACTGAGCCACCCAGGCGCCCGTGATAAGACATCTTTGACAGCAACAAATCGGATGGACTCAGACACAAACTGGGACATAGACATGACTTATAATGCTTGGCTAAGGAATAAATCTTTCAGTGTCTGCCAGAGATAGTATATGTTCAGTACATATTTATCGAACAGTCGTAAACACGAATGAATGAAAAAACATAAAATAATGTAGACCAGTGACTTGCTGGTTTCAAAATATTTCCCAACTGGTCTCACAGCTAATAATTGGAACCTCAGCACAGATTTTATTTCATATTAGAGCTTTGGATTCTGAAGCAAAGAGAAGTGAGAAGGATGTGCCTGGTGGTGTGAGGGAAGAAGGCTGGAGGCTGGGCTGGGGGCAAGTGTCCTTGCTATTTACAGGGTGGCAAAGCAGTTGAGTGTAGATGATCACCCTCGCCTCTGCAACCTGGGCTGCTTTACCGTCTCATCTTTTGCTATTTGTCTCTCCCTCGCTCTCGTAGAGAGCTCACCTGTATTACTACTTTAAAGATTGCTGATTGCTGGGCACTTGCTTCCAACTCCAGGGAATGCACAACTCATTTAGAAGGTATTCTTCAGAGGAATAGAGTGCATTTAGAAGACAAAATGATTGACATCACCATTCCTGCAGTGACATCTGTATATAAGGGGAAATAAGATTTGTGCACCAGTCTAGAAACCAGAGTATAAGTTATGATTTCCATTGGAAAATGTGCTCTGAAGTTCAGTTAGCTTCAAGGCATTTTTGAAGCATGATCCATTTGTGAGCTGGAGATAATGATCTAGAATTCAGGTGCAAGTAGAAATTAATTAGCAGAAATGTCAGCAACTCTTTTGTATAGCATAGATTACAACTTTTTTTTTTAAAAGATTTTATTTATTTATTTGACAGGGAGAGACACAGCGAGAGAGGGAACACAAGCAGGGGGAGTGGGAGAGGGAGAAGCAGGCTTCCCGCAGGGCAGGGAGCCTGTTGCGGGGCTCCATCCCAGGACCCTGGGACCATGACCTGAGCCGAAGGCAGATGCTTAACGACTGAGCCACCCAGGCGCCACCAGATTACAACTTTTTTACTTGCTTTCTTTCATTAGTATGAATTTAAATTAAAATAAACATTATTCATTTTTATTAAATCAAATTTTGTTCCTAATTAACTGAAGAAGTTATTTAAATTTCTCTTGAAAATCTGACTAGAAGAACAAAGGCTTGTGATTTATGTAAGCCTTTTCTATAGTATATTATTGTTTTTGTCTTTAAAGATATCTAAATAACAATTGACATTTGAAAGTTAATCAACATAGGACATTTTTACATTGTCCCCAGACTCCAAAACAGGGAAGGAACATTTGAAATGAAAAATCAGGATATACAGCCTCAAAGAAGTACTATTTGTACGTCATTTGTAACCCTCCAATATTTTAATTTACTGAACAATAATTTAGGATGATATATTGAACACTTTAGATTATGCAGACTTAAACACACACACACACATGCAAATGAAACTCCAGTGAAACCAAATTTCAATGGTGAATTCTACCTGGCAATCTTTCCTCTAGTATGAAATATAATAATTCCTTCCCAATACGGAAGTCATGGTTCTATTCTATAGGAGAAGTCCAATTGAGGATCTTAAACTGTGCTAGAAAAAATAGGCTGGAAAGTCAATCAAATGACTAATTCTATAAAGGCACAAGAAACATTTTGATTTTCATTGAAATAAAATATATGGGTAACAAATTTAAGTGAATTTTAATACTATTTTATATACTGTAAGATATTAATAAGAGGCATTCTACAAATTTTAATTATGTCTTTTGATTAAAAGAGGTTTCAGAATCTTTCTTCCCTAGAGTATACAAATGTGTATGTGTTTGTTTTTGATAGTGTTCACAGTAAAAGTTTATTTTCCCTTATGTTTACATATGGGACATCTCCTCTTTGTTGGCTCCCAATTCCCATTTAATCCAATCAAGAACCCATTCACAGAATAACTTGGATGCTTGAGATGAAAACATGCATACACACACACACACACACACACACGTTGGATAGCCTTTATTTAACGTTAGCAAAGATGGGGTGTTTTTTAAACCTGTACTAACAGATACTTTCCTATGGAAACTTCATTCCAGAACTTACATCATCAGGTTTTTTTACACATTTTCTGGCTCCTTCCTTTTTATTTTATTTTATTTTTTATTTTTTTAGATTTTTATTTATTTATTTGAGAGAGTGCACGCGCGAATGTGCACGCGCATGAATGGGGGAGGGGCAGAGAGAGAAGCCTGCTCCTTGCTTAGCAGGGAGCCCAATGTGGGGCTTGATCCCAGGTCCTGGGATCATGACCTCAGCTGAAGGCAGCCACCCAACCAACTGAGTCACCCAGGCGCCCCTGTTCCTCCCTTTTAGCAAAACAAAGAAGGTAATTCTAAGACCAGAGTTACTTTTCTATGGTTACCTGTTTAGCAGTCAAGCAGTTCCTCAGTAACAGTCACTGCTGAAGCAGGTAGGCAGGCCTGCCATACGACTATGTAAGGAGACAGTAAGCCCAAATGGATTCAGACAGTTTGTTACTCACAACACCGAGAATAGCATGGACTTAATGTTTGTGTCACTTCCGTTGTCCTTGAGTCCCAAAGATAGTGATATGGGGTGGGCCCAACTGAACGCTGCACATACAGTACGTTCTTGTTATACCTGAAGAACACTGAGCTCAAGAAAGCCCCGATCTTCAAAGAGAGGAGATCCCTAACAAATCTGCCTGTCTCTACCTCCAGAGACATTACCATCCTCACCCAGGAATGTCTCTAGCTTTAGAATCCTGGAATTTAAACAAATCTGCCCCCTGCCCAGGAACAGCTTTGCAAACATCCTTGAATAAAGTTGTTGGTGCCTTTTGCTCAAAAGATGTGCAGAAATGGCAGATCCTTGGAGAACCATCTCCCAATACTCTTTTTCTCACCTACGGCTCCTTTGTAGAAACTTTCCTCCTGTTTTGTCTTTTACGTTTTTCTTTGTTTTTGTGAATTACAAAACAAAATTGTATTATTTCCCCAATTATCCTTCAAGGCAGCAATTCTCATATGCTTTACTAAGTAGAAATAACTGTTTAGCGGGGCATTTGAGGTAAAGGTGTTTTGCAATTAAGGAATTAAAGTATTTTTTTTCTTGATTGAAACACTTAACTCTGATTACTTTTTCATGTTGGGGAAGTGTTAGTGAGGCATTTGACTTTACAGAAATAGAGATAAATTTAGAAGTATGCTCACAGCTTTGGGAAATGTTAATATGATGACTTTAAAGAAGCGTAGGTATCTATGTGCCCTAAAGGAGGAATGAGGGGAAGAATATTATTCATGTCAAATCAACAAATACTAAATTACAAAAGTGTGGTCCATTAAAAATATGATTATTAGGTACAAAGTCATACTTTCCTAGCTCTTGTAGCACCTGAAATCTACTTCAGGTTTAGTCAGTCCACTGTTAAGTGCTTCTATGATTAATTATTTCGCCCTCTAGGCAGAAGTCTTTGGATCATTAGCAGCCATGCCTCATGCCTTGTATCAGATCAACATTGTAGGATGGAAGTTGGAACTTCATATATCTAGCTGATAGCACTCACATATAGGTTGGTGGAGTTTAGAAAAGTGTTTGTGATTGGTGAGTTCCTAAAAAGAGCTGGCAGGAGACCTGCTCACATTGGTGCTTTTGCCTTAGAGATTCTTAAGAATTTTTATGGATGCCTAACTTTGTTTACTGATAGGGATCTATATGGAAATTCAGAATTAATACTTCGTTGGTTTTTTTTTTTTTTTTGAATTAATACTTTATAGAGGAACAAAAACTTAGGATCTGTTCTTTGATTCAAATTTGTCTGGGCAGTTGAGCAAAGGGTCTTAATCTTTCTCAGTATTAAAAACATGTTGTTTGGGCACACAAGTAGATTTTTAAGGAAGATTTTATTTATTTTTGAGAGAGAGAGAGAGAGTGCATGCATGAGCAGGGTAAGAGGGGCAGAGGGAGAAGCAGACTCCTTGCTGAGCAGGGAGCCCGATGTGGGACTCAGTCCCAGGACCCCTGGATCATGACCTGAGCTGAAAGCAGGTGCTTAACCAACTGAACCACCCAGGCCCCTGCATAAGTAGATTTTTGACTCCATCAAAAAAAATGTTTGCTATTCTAGTAAGCAATCAGTAACTGATACAGTATTCTGATTCTATCAGGAGGAGGGATTATGCATGGCAACACACCTGGTACTCTTTTTCTAGTAGCAACAGGGTTGGGAAGTGCCTGTGCCAAAGGATAAATTCTAGAAAGACTTTGTGGATGGTGGACTGGAGACTCATCATCGTGATGATGATCGGTCTCTGAATTTTTGGGGTTCTATATAAGGCTGAATGTTAAGCCAGAATAATTATAAAGATTAGTCCTTCCAGCTCAGCAATAGCTTCCCAAAGCATTAAAGATATGGGTTTAGATCTATGACTTTGGAGAACTTTTATGTTTTGTCATCTCCAAATATTTTCTTTTGTACAGGAGAGCATTTTCCCTCTTATTAACTAATGAAGAGATTGAATAAGTTCATTAATGAGAACAGTGGTTGAAAATATGGGATGTGGTACATAAATATTAAGTATAATTAAGGAGGCCGTACAATCTTCAATAAAGTCTAGATAGTAAATTTAAATGTAAAGTCCTAATTAGAATTATTACCTTTGAAATACAGTTACACTATTACACATTCCTAAATGAAAACCAGAGTTAGGCATTATAAAAGAATATTACAGTTAACAAAATGCAAGGTCATGAACCCATGTTCTTCAAAACAGTTGCATTATGCATCTGGAATATGGTATGCATCAGAATCATTCAGCTTATAATAATATGATGGTATTGATGTGAGCATTTCATCATAGTTAATGCAGGGAAAGAATATTTTGTTTAAGATCATTGACATGTGGTCAGTTTGAAATAAGAGCTTCTCAGTGGCATGAAAATTGTGGTTTTGTAACCAGTAATTCAATCAGACAAAAATAAGCAGCGCTAAAGCAGCATTCCGGAAGGGCACTGGTGCTTGATTTTGCTCATTCTCGACACTGCAATCTTGAGTTTAATGGTTAGGGAGGTTCTACCAATTCTAAAGCATCCCAGAAGGGGCGCCTGGGTGGTTCAGTTGGTTAAGCGTCCAACTCTTGATTTCGGCTCAGGCCGTGATATCAGTGTCCTGGGATCAAGCCCCACATGGGGCTCTGCACACAGTGGGGAGTCCGTCTGAGATTTTCTGCCTCTCCCTCTCCCCCCCATCCATCTCTCTCTAAAATAAATAAATCTTTAAGAGAAAATAAAGCAATCTAGGAGCATGATAGGTTCAAATTGTTTACATAAAATGCCAGAGACATTGTATTCAACTTACTTGATTATCAAAAATATATATGCCATTTGCATACACATTACCAGCGTAGAGAGTGCTTATATGAACATACCTCTGATTCCAAAATTAAAACTGGTAGAGGCCTCATTTTCCAAATTAGGAGAAAATCTGACATCTTTCTAGAGAAATTTCCCCACTGCCTGAATTGTTGAAGCGCCACAGAGACTAATTCAATACCATTCTAGCTTCCCCACTGTATTGAAAGACAAACTAGAGAATTCCTTCCATGCATAAGGGAGACCAGGTGCTTGCTTGCTTACCCTGTACTACTTCCATTACTCGTCTCTCCTGCAAGCTGTTCCCCTGTGGGCCTGTGTGGGGGCAGCATGCAGAAGCTGGTACAGACCCTGCTTGCCTGGGTGGTGAAGGGCCTCCTGCATGGGCTTCTCAGGTCAGTCTCATTGGTTAATACTCACATGTTCAGACATTTTCCCCAAAGCATGCTTTCTTAGCCAGGATGGCTTGTCCAGCCTGGGCTTCCAGCCACACCCGCTCATTTCCCCAGAACCAGCCCTAGCACAGAGACTTGCCTCACCAGCCCCGACCTGCCCTCCTTCACACTGAAGTTCCCTTTGGGGACACTTGATGTCTTTTTCTGCCACTGTGGTTGGGGCCATCTCAGTCTACCAAAGGGGGTTTATGTTTTCAATGGATGTGGTACTAAATCTTGGTCTTTGTTCAAGAGCAGTAACAAAACCCTCAGCTCTTTATAAAAACTGAATTTTCCATTTATAAATCTAATTTTTTAAGCATTGAGAAAAACTATCACTCTTGACTATTTTTATCTGCTGGATTCCACTAAGAAGAAGATTTTGAGAGACCAGTGGGAGTGAGAGGGGTAGAAGATCATGAGGGGCAATTTCCTGACACACCAGAAAAGCCACAACCACTTTAATCATTAGTTATGCAATTTTCTAGGGGTAGAGAAAGAAAAGATTTCTGTTTTAAAAATGACAGAAGCCCTGGAAATCTCATCTAAGAAACTGGAAACAACTTGTCAGTATTTTTTTTCTTTATGCTCTAAATTCATTTTTAGTAACAGTGGAAGCAATTTGAAATGAAATACAGCACTTAAAGCAAATGAAACGGAAGTAGGATGCCAGCAGTAAATGGCAAGAAGAAATACAGTTCAGTGTGTTCTTCAGAAATCCTGTCTCTTGGGACTGACTGTTGAAAGTTGAATTCTTAGTCTTATTTTAGAAGTTTTATAATCCTGAAGCTACCCATTGATATTAAAATTTGTTCTATTATATTATGTCCACTGTTCTCTTAATAACATGTTTGGCCTCAAATAGACCTGAAATCAAATGAAATTCTTTAATTTCTCTGGGATATTTTCTTTTTTCTTAGACCTAAAGTGGAAAAAAATTATTTCTGAGAATTAAACATAAAGTATTTGATACTGGACTTTTCCTATATGGTAGGCACTCAACACATGGCAGCAATGATGATGATATCTAATACTAGTGTAATAATAATAATAATAATAATAATAATAATAATAATAATAATAATGTGTTTTAATCTTTCAGGTATTCCTTATTTCTAACGCCTTTGTGGTAAATGCTCCTGTACAGAGTTTTAAAGTTCAAGTGTCCAAAATAGTTAGAAACAAAGATATTTGACAATAACCTAGTTATAATCACAGTGGAAATTAGAGCCATTGAGTAATTGTTTGATACAAACACTGAGTGTCAACTGAAGTGGAATCACTTTGGGAGTCAGTGTTTAAAATGAAATTAAGGCAATTATCATAGAAAAATGTTGAGGTAGACAAAGTTTGCTAGAAAAGTGCCCACAATTTGAAGTTGAGTGTCTGGCATCTTCTTCAGTCTCTGTGTTTCTTTGAGATCTCTATTGTCTGCCTTCTGCCCCACTCCTGTGTCTTTTTTCTGTAGCTAAACTTAAACATTTTTCCTTGAATTCTATCCTCTGGTCAGTTGTGCTTTTATTTGGTGGAATTCCACTGAACTTTCCCTATTGGATATTTTGACAATAATTTAACAAACATTTATTTGACACTTTCTGTACAAGCAACTTTATTCAGAGTTGTAGGAATACATATGTAAATAAAATTTGGTCTCTGCTCTCAAAGAAGTTGATCTATTTTGAAATACATCAAGAAAAGAAACAAAATGGTAAACAAAATTTTACCATAATAATATCATTTCATGTAACATAATCTCTTAGGGTGACATGAATTGAGGGGAAAAAGTCAGAAAATGTTTTTTGTAGGAAAGTGAAAATTTGTTTAATCCTTATGAATGAAAAGTTTATGAGAAGGATAAGTTTAGGGCCAGAGTTCCCAGAATAGGGAACAGCATGAACAAAATTACAGAAAGAGATGTGTGGGTGACATGTGTGCAAAACTGAAAATAATTTGTAAAATACAAGGTTGGAAGTAGCAGGAGATATGGCTAGAGAGATGCACAGGTGCCACATGAGGAGGATCCTATGTTTAGGCTAAAGTGCTTGGATTTCATCTCAAAGACAATAGGCAGCCCTCAAAAGTACAGGTTAAGTAAGGAATGGCATGTCATTTAGGGTCTTAAGTGTTGAGTGACAGTCATTTACAATGAAAACCAACTCTGACCCATTCTAAAGACATGGAAAGTTCAGAAAGACCTTGGAAAATACAGGGAAAAAAAGTGTTGAAAGTCTAGATTAAATCCCTACCACGTATGGCATTTCATTCATATCTCCTGAGAAAAATCCAGAGGAGACACACTTCATCAAGGATTTGAGAAATATAGCATTGAGGAAAGCACATGGTCTATTTGGAATAGTGCTTTACTCATTGTTTTCTCTCAGCTAGAAATGCTGGGGATAGAATACTTTTCAAATGAAATGGGCCATTAGCTTGATTTCTCACAGAGAGAAGAGCCCATGACAAAAGCTGCTCTTAGGGGTTGCAAAATCAGGAAAGCAGAGGGGAGGCTCAGAAAGAGGGAGAACAAATATCAGGGTATGAAACCAAACTGGCCACTGTTGGGTTACCAGGTGAAGCTGACAACTGGATCTTGTGGGAGTGTCTTATGAACCACTTTCTCAGGACGGTCCATCAAGGAGGCTGAGGGAAGAATAATTTATCCATTGGCCATTGTCTCCTTTGCAGTCCTTCATTTTGCATTTGAAGTCCCCAAGACTGTGTGCTTGGTTTCACATTTGAAATTCCACAACTGAAATTCCTGGGGCAGGATGTGAGTCACATGTGGTGATGTTGGCATGAGGTAACACACTGTTTGCTTATGCTTATATGAAGTTAGTTAAAGCCCATGAGACTGGGTCACTTCTGCTGTGGCCTGGTGGAGGTGGTTGTGGTCAATATTCTTGGAGACAGCTGAGGTGGAGAATTTGATACAGGCACCCTGTGGTCAATGGAGATGGAGCATTCACAATGTGGCAGAGATGAGTAGCTGCACATTCTCTGTCAAGAGCAAAGTGGTTGTGATTTTCACAACAGAAAGTAGGGCTGCATTATAATCAGATCTCTGAGACTTGTAGCATCTGCTGAGCTCTGGAATCCACTGATTGGCTAACTGATGGTAAGTTATCCAGGATTGATGATGATGGTCAACTCATAACTCTCTTTGTTCAGTTGTTTTAATACAAGAACTGCAAAGCTCATGAATAGAGACTGGCTTGAGCAAACATGACCTAGATTATATATCCCCTTTCCCAATATCAGATAAGGCCTCAGTGTGTTCAGAGACACAGAATGTTTGAAGAAAGAAAACAATTGGGTTTCCTTAGAGAAGGGCTCTATAACATGGCAAGAATATCCATAGTCTGCCCCATACAACCTGTGGTCATTTGCATAGATGATGGGCAGTGATAAGTGGAAAACACCCAGGTTTCACAGGAGTGATTGGTGTTAGTTATGAAGTAACACTAGTTTTTCAGGACTCGAAACAGGAATTCAGTAGATCAGAAGTAGATCAATCTTTGCCTAAGGTGGTGCTATATCTTCCTTTTCTCTCTTTTTCACATCTACAAGTATAGAAAGGGTTTTTATAAGAGGCAAGAGATGCAAATATTTGAGAGAAGAATACAAAAGATGTATAGACCCAACCTTTCAACCCAAAGGTACATGAGGTATGAGGAAATGAGCAACTTTACTTGAGAACGTGTCAAGGGAAGAAGAGTCCTCAGCAGAAAGCCAGGTTTCAGTTCATTCAAAACATGGGGTTGCCATTCAGGAAGGAGGCTGATAATTTAATGGGGATTTTATTATCTTTCAAGAGAAACTTTAGTGAACACACTGTTTAGTAGGTGAGGAGGAAGTGCTGAAGAGAGAATGAGAGCACAGAATCTGATTTAGGTCAAGAGAGCACAGTGAGTGATGGGGATGAGATTGGTACAATAGAGTCTCCTAATGGTACAACTCAACTGTACCCTGGCAAAAACACAAACTCCACCTTCCCCTCAGATCTAAACCTCAGACTAGGCATTTAAATTTGTAATAAGAGGTGTGAGGGATTTTTATGATGAGGCAAATATGAGAAGTGCAGCCTCAGAGGATGTGTGTGTGTGTGTGTGTGTTTGTGTGTGTGTTTATGTACAAGGGTGTTAGTACTTTGGACATTAACTGTTAAACAAAGACAAGAAACTTAAACAATCTGAGTTCTACCAATCTCTTGGGTTTCCACAGATCCTTGGGCCACACAGAGTCACCCACAACTTGGTGGTTGATGGTTTTTCCTCTAGCCATGGTCCTTCAGATGTTCCTTTTGGTGCTCCTGCTGGCATCTGTGGTTGGTGTGGTGGAAATGGGCACAGTGAGGGGAGGGAGTATAAGGTTCTAACTATCTTATGTGCTTTAGAAGCCTGAGGTTTGAGAGGCTTGTGGCAGCTTCAGTCCAGTAGCTGTGTTCTTAGGGAGTATTTGGTTTAACATTCTTGGCTCACCTGAGTACAAAGCTTCTATGGTGTTCAGCCAAACCTTTTTTTATAAAGCGAAATTAGGGCAGTGTGGTAAGAGGCAAGAAGAGCAATGGAGTCAAGAGATATTTGAGAGGATCTTGCAATCAATTATAAGGGACAGACAGAAAGACTTAAGAGTTTTTCTGTCTTGGGAGATTAGGTAACTCGTAGTACCATTGGCAGAGACAAGAAATGCAGGACAAGAAGCTGGTTGGCCAGAGTTAGAGAGGTCAATTTCAGATACCTTGAGTTTGAGATACTTAGGTTACATTCCCATGAATATGGTCATTATTATATATTTCTGGAACTCATTAGTAAAGTACAGGTGCAAGATTCAGATTCCATAGTGCGATAGTTAATTTTATGTGTCGTCTTGGCTGGGCCAAGATATTTGGTCAAATATTATTCTGGATATTTCTGTAAAAGTACATTTGGGATGAGATTAATATTTAAATTGGAGGACTTTGAGTAAAGCAATTTATTCTTCATCGTGTAGGTGGGCCTCATCAGTCAGTAAAGGCCTGAATAGAACAAAAACTTACCTTCCTGGAGCAAGAGGGAATTCTCCCAGCAGATCACCCTTAGACTTGGACTGTAGCTCTTCCTGGGTCCCCAGGCTGCAGTCCTAACCTTGCAGATTTTGAACTTCACATCCACAATCATGTGAAGCAATCCCTTAAAACCATATATATATATGTATATGCACACACACATATATATATATATACATACATACACACAAATCCTGTTGATCTGTTGATTTTGTTTCTCTGGATAACCCTGACATACATAGTACATAGTACATAGTAATCAGTATGTACATATAGTACATAGTAATCAGTGTGTAGGAAATAAGAAGTAAGGGTCTTGTGGTAGAAGTTTTCCTTAAGATGAAGAGTGACATGGAAGAGAAGAGAAATGGGCTGAGAACAGACTAATGGGGCAAGGGCAATGCTTACCTGGTGTATAATGTTGAAGTAGGACCTGAGGAGGCCTGAGAAGGATGAATCAGGGAGACATGGAGAGTGTCATAGAGTAAGTTGGTCAATCATATAGAATAAAGTCAAACACAGCACAGAAGATTGAAACATAGTGTTATGATGTGGCAATTAGAAAGTCCTTGGTTGTCTTAGCAAGAGTAGTTTTGAGGAGCACAACCTTGTTTTCCATCTGGAAAGGAATTGAGAAGTGAGAAACCAGAGACTTTTCCTTGAAGATTTCAAATGAAGAGGGAAGGAGAAAGGAGAGTAGCTAAGGCCAACTCAGATCCAAGAGTTTACAGGTCCTTTTGCTTCTGTTTTTGCTTTGCTTTAGGTCTGAGACACCAGCAGCACATTTACGAGTTGGAGGAATGTCTCCAAAAAGAGGAAGAATAAGTGCTTGCACATAAAGGAAGGATGCTGATTCCTCTAGGAGATGATGTGGTGGAATTAAGAGTATGATGCTGATTTTGAATATGAGGAAACACATATAATCTCTTCAGAAACTGAAAGAAAGCCTCAAAGTGGAGACCAGATATAAAGATGTAGGCCTAGGAGGTATGCCATAGAAATAGGACCCCCGACTGAGAATTAGAAGGGAAGGGTCAGTGTGGGGGAATTCATAGAATGGCAGAGTTTTGAAATTGCAAAAATGTGGATGGACCTTGAGGCCATTATGCTAAGTGAAGTAAGTAAGACAGAGAAGGACAAACACCATGTGATCTCACTTATATGTGGAATCTAAAAACAAAACACGAAAACGAAAACCAAACCAAAAACAGGCTCATTGATACAAGAGAACAAACTGGTGGTTCCCTGAGACAGGGGGTGTGGGATGGGAGAATTGGTGAAAGTGGTCAAAAGGCATAAACTTGCAGTTATGAAATAAATAAGCCCTGGGGACATAAGGTACAATTGGTGATCATCGCTAATACTCTGTTGTATATTTGAAAGTTGCTAAGAGAGCAGAACTTGCAAGTTCTCTTAACAAGAAAAAGAGTTTGTAACTACATAGGGTGAATACGTTTGTTGGATGTTTACTAGATTTATTGTGGTGATCATTTTGTGATGTGTATGAATATGGAATCCTTTTATTGCTTTTTTAAAGATTTATTTATTTATTAGAGAGAAAGAGAGAAAGAGCATTAGCAGGGGGAGGGGCAGAGGGAGAGAAGGCAGACTCCCCCTGAATGTGGAGCTGGAAGCTCTATCTCAGGACCCTGAGATCATGACCTGAGCCACCCAGACACCCCCTGGCATCATTATATTGTACACCTGAAACCAATACAATGTTATAGGTCAACTGTACCTTAATAAAAAATAAAAAGTAAAATAATTTAAAAATAAATCAATAAAATAACATTGTTGCTTAGTAGAAGGACTTGGTGAAAGATAAGAAAATAATTGATCAATTATTGTAAGGGTCAGATTGAAAGATTAAGATCTGTATTAACAGCAATCCTTGGGTGGTTTCTTTTTCTGTAGAGTACTGGTAGCCTAAAATCAGGAATAGAGCCAGTGTCGTTCTGTTCATCCATGGTTGTAACATAAGGAAATATCTGCAAGTTGTGGGAAGAAATTCAAGTAGTCATCAAAGGGGTCTAGGCTGAGTGGGGAGTAAGTAATGGCAGAGAGGAGCAGGTAGAAGGCATAAAAAGGAAGGGCACAGGGGCACCTGGGTGGCTCAGTCGTTAAGCATCTGCCTTTGGCTCAGGTCATGACCCTCGGGTCCTGGGATTAAGCCCCGCATCGGGCTCCCTGCTCAGTGGGAAGCTTGCTTCTCCCTCTCCCACTCCTCCTGCTTGTGTTCCCCCTCTCGCTATGTCTCTCTCTGTCAAATAAACAAATAAAATCTTTTTTTTAAAAAAAGGAAGGGGTACATTTAAAAATCTTTCTCCCTCACTTTGAAATTCAAATTGTATTCTTAAGGCAGACATTTTCCCTTCCATGGTTTGAAGAATTACCCCCAAATTATCCATGACTGGTACTTGCTAATTGACTCAGAGAATTATTCCAGGTGGCTACAACTCTCACCATCTGCTTGGAAGCCTCTCTCCAGTCTGGTCTCTCGGATTCCTCTGCCATTGACATCATTACTTGGAAACTTTCAGTCTGCCAGGCCCCAACAGATTGATTACCTATTTGGACAGTCTTCGGTTCTCTGGACAATCGCCACAACATGTGCTCTTCTCAAATTACTGTCATGGCAACTGTGGCCACAGCAAGTGGTGGCCCACCTTTTAACAGTGCTCCCAGGACAAACTGTACCTTCTTGAGGGGTGGTATTGAGAGTTTATGGCATGTTCCTATGTTTAAGCAAATTTTGTGTTCAATTTTCTCATGATAAATGAGACATGATTAATACATTGGAGATATTTATAATACTCAGGACCATACAAGGATGATGTGCAAATGCTAGAGGGATATAAACATTAAGCATTTAGGATGCTTGACAACACAGTCATTGGTGATAGGAAAACATAACTCCTTTCAGAAGATAACTTGCTGGGGCTTAACCTCCCATATTTTACAAAGAATTAAACTATTATTCTGAGCTTTTCTGTTTATTGAATCATCATTTTGCTTTCTGTAATGTAGGAATATGCCTAGTTAGGATCATCATGATTTGGGGAATCTATAGGTTTGGGGGTTAATTTGAAAAGGGAAACATTTAAGTTTTGATAGCTGGAGTTTTATAAAGGGGCCAGTTGCAGACCTGGTTCTGCCTTCTTTTCAGGGAAATATAATTGATTTGAATTATGAGAACTTCTATCCAATACAGAAATTCCATGAACATGTTAATGCATCATATAGCTGTGCAATAAATCCTGGGAATACTATTCTTCATTTATCACAGATGTTTGAATAAGCCTTATTTTATCATAGAGGCAATACAGTTTCTGGAATCTGTTTCTTCTTTCAACAATTCATGCTGTCACCTTGAGAAATTATGTGATTTTTAGGTCTTTAGTTTCTGTATCTGTAAATTTAGTCTATTACTCTCATTGTTAAAGTGAATGTAGGTTTTTACACTAAGATATAGCCTCAAGGTACATAGGGGACTTTATCATTTTACTTTCAAAGTGATGTTAAATATACCTAAAACTTACATAGCGATTTTCCTGGAGCTTTTCTTCAGTGATATTTAAGCAAAGAGAAACTTTAAATATGCATGCCAATACTTCTATTTGAAAGTGTTTTCTGGCCCTTGTTTTACATATAAAAAGTGATCAAAATTCTATATGTTACCAGCATGTAGTAGAAGCAAATGACAGAAAAACTCCAGTGTTGTTAACATTTGTGGAAAAATAAGGGCTGAACATATCAGAAGTTTTTAAACTGTATTCCTTCAGATGTGGCCATTGACTGCCGTATAATTTAAGGACCATTTTTTTTTTTCATTAAGGCACCGTTGTTACTGCAATTTATTTTAAGACAAATTAATTTAACACCTATTTATTCCCATTTCATCAGTATCATTAGAGGAATGTTAGCTGCAGAAAGAATCACTCAACTGTTGCAAGATCATTCTCTTCAGCTAAAATGCTTGCATATTGATTTTGGGAAATATATTTTATTATGAAATGGAATAATACAATTTCTCGTCTACAATTGTTTTATTCGACATGCAAATTTTCTAATAAAACACTGTTCATTACTATGTTCATCCAGGTACATGTGAAATTTATTTAGGTATTCTGACATTTCTATTCTTCCTGCTAGGCTGAAAATAAACTATTTTAAATCATCACATAAGTTTTGTCTTTGGTTGCAAAAAATAAATATAGCTTAGTGCTTCTCGAAATTTAAATATTTGACTGTGGAAGGCCAACTTTTCTATAAAAAATGACAGTGTACTCATTATCATTTTTTTCATAATAATTAAAGAATAGGTAATGAATTGTAGAGTTTAAAGGAAGTTTACTGTACTCACAACAGTGGTCAAGGAATCCTTCAAATCTGAAGGAAAAACTTTCCAGAAAGTGTTTAACAGTTCAGCATGCACCATGTGACTCTGGTGTGTGATTTATTTCTTTTAAGAAGATAACACTTTATATGTTTTTTCTAGTTGTTTCATGAGTAAAACTAAGCAGAACTAGCTAACTAACTAACTAACTAACTAACTTGAACTACGTTTTCCTAAAAGAAATCCCTGACAATAGATGGCACAAAAGTAATTGCTCTGGTACATGGAATGATAACTCTTCTATGTCATTCAACAAACAAATACAACAACTGACTTTAACCCCAACACCAGTAGGTCTATGAAGATGAGTGGCCATTATAAGGAGACCAATATTAGTATCTCCTATTCCAAGAGGTGGCTTGTTTGTCACAAGTTTCAGACCAGATCTGGTAATTAGGTGAAGGAAACTATTATGTTCCTTTTTGCATTTAACTCCAATACTATTTTTTAAAAAAAATTCCAATGCACAAGTCACTTATTTTTAGCTATTTTATGCAACTTCCTATTCTTGATACACAAATAGGCATCTTGTCTGAATACTTTGTATAGGAATAAGATACGGAAATGTTTATTTTTTTTTTCTCCATAGCTTTTTCTGTTCACTTCCTTCGGTTACTTACATTATGGGACATAGTATGCCTCGGGAAAACTAAGATATTACAGAAAACACTTAGAAGACTTGAGTTTCAAAAATTTGGGGTCTGATAGGACTTGAGATTTATAGAAAACACTTTCAACTGAAGGTCTAGATGAAGATTTTTCAAATTGTTGGAAAGGAAGTAAAGTGAAAGGAGAAATAAGTATATCTGGAAAAGCTGATGAGTATCTCAAAAGGGTCCCCATACTCTGAATACAACTCCATGGGTCTAGATCCAATGGACAAAGATGGTGGAAGTACCTATCACCAGATCAGTTTGTGGGAGATGTGTGTATAAAGATTTAAGTCTGAATCCCAGAGGACAACCAATTAGACAGGTAAATTTCAGAGTAGAAATGGCTGCAAGGTGTTCCTGAATATTCTTGAAGAGTTTTTCATAGCCCAATGTGAATTGTGAGCAGGGAGATAAATCCCCATGTGCACAGAAAGAGGAGAGGAGTCCTTCTCAATCTAGACCCCTTAAGAAAGAAATGAACAACAAAGTGTGACCTCTGTGGGCCTATGAACTGGAGGGAACTATAATTCTCTCAGCAGATACCATCATGGGTAGATGATGGCTATGAGCCAGAGATGCAACTCCCCCACCTCAAAACAAAAACAAAAACACAACTTGCCAATATATAAACAATCTTAAACAAAACCCCTAAAAATGGGAGACCAACATAAATTGACCAAGACTATTATTTTATCTCACTCAGGAGTTTGAAATAGAAATTAAGGTGAGTTGCAGAGAAAAGATTAACACTTCTGTGTTGTATTCATTACAATAATCATGCTGCTTCCGTATTCGAAGAATCTTTGAGTGGCTCAGATTGATTAAAAACAGATAGAACCCAGAATAGCTAAAACTGTCTTGAAAAATAAGAACAAATTTGGAGGACTCGTGCTTCCAGATTTCAAAACTTACTACAGAGCTAAATAATCAAGACAGTATGATATTGGCAAAAGACAAGACATATAAATCAATAGAATACAATTGTGAGTCCAGAAAAAAAACAAAAAAAAAAACAAAACACCACTTACATTTTTGGTCATTTGACTTTCAACAAGTGTTCCAAGACAGTTCAGTGAGTGAAAGACAGAAAGAATGTGGCTGAGATAACTGGATAATCCACATGCAAAAGAATGAAGCTGGAGTCTTTCCTAACATGTTATTCACAAGTTAACTCAATATTGATCATAGACCTAAAAGCTAAAACTATAAAACTCTCTTAGAAGAAAACGCTAAGAAGAATTTTTTTTGTTTGTTTGTTTGTTTTTTTAAAGATTTTATTTATTTATTTGAGACAGAGAGAATGAGAGAGAGAGAGCACATGAGAGGGGGGAGGGTCAGAGGGAGAAGCAGGCTCCCTGCCGAGCAGGGAGCCCGATGCGGGACTTGATCCAGGGACTCCAGGATCATGACCTGAGCCGAAAGCAGTCGCTTAATCAACTGAGCCACCCAGGCGCCCTTTTGTTTGTTTTTTAAAGATTTATTTATTTATTCAAGATAGAGATAGAGCTAGAGAGAGAGAGAGAGAGAGATTGAACATATAATCAGGGGGAGGGGCAGAGGGAGAGGAAGAGAAAGAATCTTAAGCAGGCTCCACTCCCAGCACAGAGCCCAACATAGGGCTTGATCGTACAACCCTGAGATCACAACCTGCATGGAAATCAAGATTTGGAGTCTTAACCAACTGAATCACCAAGGCACCCCTAAAAAGAAAACTTAGATGAAGATGTAAATCTTGGTGCCTCGGGTTAGGTAAAAGTGGAGTTTTTTTGTTTGTTTGCTTTATTTTGTTTTGTTTTGTTTTTTAAGCTGTGATACCAAAAGCATAGCAAACAAAAG
The DNA here is from genome assembly GCF_011800145.1 of Mirounga leonina. Lineage (NCBI taxonomy): Eukaryota > Metazoa > Chordata > Mammalia > Carnivora > Phocidae > Mirounga > Mirounga leonina. Next base: position 13,884,703 of record NW_023270865.1, read on the forward strand.
AAAAAATGAATTAATCAGACTTCATCAAAATTTAAAATTTTGTACTTCAAAGAATACCATCTAGGAATTGAAAAGATAAATCATGGAATAAGAGGAAATATTTGCAAATCATTTATTTACTTAAAAACTTTTATACAGAATATATTTAAAAAAAACCTCTTACAACTCAACAGCAAAAAGACAAACAATGCAATAATTTAAAAATGGGTCAAAGATTTAAATATATCTTTCTCCACAGAAGACATGCAACTGACCAGCAACCACATGAAAAGAAGCTCAACATCATTAGACATTAGGGAAACATGAATTAAAACTAGTGTGATACCACTTCCTGTCCACTAGGATGGCTACAATTAAAGAAACAGAAAAATAACAAATGTTGGTGAGGATATGAAGAAATTGGAATCCTCATACTTAACTGATGAAATTTTAAAATGGTGCAGCCACTTTGGAAAGCATTTTGGTAGTTGTTCAAAATGTTAAAAATAGAGTTATCACGTGAACCAGCAATTCCACTCCTAGGTACATACCCAAGTGCAATAGAAACATATGTCCACATAAAATCTTGGACATGAATGATCATACTAGTATTATTCATGATGACCAAAAGGTAGGAACAACTAAAATTTCCATCAACAGATGCAGTAGATAAACAAAATGTGGTATATCCATACAATGGAATATTAGTCACCAAAAAAGGAAAAGAAAAGAAAAGAAAAGAAGTACTGATATATATTACAAAGGATAAACCTTGGAAAACATTATGCTAAGTGTAAGAAGCTGATCACAAATGATCACATATTGTATGATTCCATTTATATGAAGAGTACAGGCAGATCCATATAGACAGAAAAATAGATTATTGGTTGCCAGGGGCAAGAGGGAGGAAGGAATGTGGATTATTATTAATGGCTCTTGAATTTCTTTTTTTGGCTAATGAAATGTTCTCAGATTAGATAGTAGTGATGATTGAACAACTTTGAGAACATACTAGAAAGTATGGAATTGTACACTGTAAAAGTATGCATTTTAAGTTTGTGAATATATCTCCCAAACAAGAGACTAGAATGAAAGGAAAGAAATCCTAAATCATTGCCCATAGCTGGGAGAATTATTGTCACTGATGAGATAGGTGCTCAGAATTCATGGATAACTTGGAATTTCCATGGTTGTATGATGAGAAGAAATTTGAAGTCATTTAATAAAATGTCTTGAATGTCCTGGGAAGATAGAGGATGATTTTCAGAAAGACGAGAGGATGAGTAAAAACTGACAATTTTCAATTTTCCAAGTGATGTTTCTGAGAACTCTTTTGAAATAAGAGTTTAAAAATACTGGTGATTATCTACAACAGGGCTACTGTGTGGTAATGGTAAATTACAGCTAAAAAAAAAAAAAAGCTGCAAGACACAGAGTCTTTCTGAGGAAGAGTATTTAGGGAAACCCAAAAACCAAAGGGGAGACAGAAACAAGGGCATGGAGGAATTTGGAACCTCTGTCACTTCTGGCTACAGTAAACATCAAATGAATCACAACTCCTAGCCAGGATAAGATAAATCTTCATATGAAAAGACTTTTTATCTCAGTTCTTATTACCTAAAACAGCATGCCTGGCCTTCAAAAAAAAATTAAAGGGCATGACAAAAGGCAAGAAAAAATGCAGTCTGAAGAAACAAAGCAAGTACCAGAATCAAATGGAGATAAGACACAGATATTGGAAGTATCAGATAGGGGATTTAGAATAACTGTGATTAAAATGCAAAGGGGTTTAATGGAAAAAATAAACAACATGCAAGAACAGATGGATAATATTGGCAGAAGATGGAAATAGGAAGAATCAAAAGGAAATGTTTAAAAAAGACTAGAGTAGAAAAGAATACCTTTCAGGGGATCATCAGTAGATTCAACATGGCTGAGAAATGAATCAGTGAATTTGGAGATAGGTCAATTTGTATTTCCCAACCTGAAATGCAAAGAGAAAGAAGAATAAAACAACAGCAACAAACAAAAAGAGAAAGGCTAAAAACGAAAGCAAAAAAAAACAAGACAGAACATCCAAGAACTGTGGAAGAGTAAAAGAAGATGTAATCATAATATGCGATTAGAATACCAGGAAGTGAAGAAAGAAAATAGAACAGAAGAAATATTTGAAATGGTCATGGCCAAAATCTTGCCAAAATTAGTGACAGACACAAAACCACAAGTCTAGGAAGCTCCAGAAACATCAACTGTGATAAATACCAAAATCTAAACCAATAAGCCAAAAAACAAACAAACAAACAAACCAAAACAAAACCACCCTCACATATAGGCATATCATATTTAAATGGAAGAAAACTAATGAGACAGGAGGAAATCTTGAAAGAATAAGAACACTGGAAAAGGAATAAATGGAGGTAATAGTAAAATCTTTTATTTTTCTTATTCTTAGTTGATCAAAAAGACAACTTTGTTTACAGCAATAATAAAAATACATTGGATGATAATAAAATACATCAGGTACTCATAACATATGGATCAGTAAAATAAGTGAAAGCACAATGGGTGGCAGGAGAAATGACAGTACTGTATTATAAGGCACCTATAGGTAAGATAATAAAGTGCCAGTGGAACGTGGGCTTAGATTAGTTATAAACGTATATTAAAAACTCTAGGGCAACTGTTAAAAATTTATAAAGCAACATAATTTATATACTAAGAGAGGAGATAAAACTAAATCATATACAATGTCAGTTAAAACCAGAGAAGGCAGAAAAAGTGGTGGGAATGGGATAATGCATGAATAGAAAACAGTTACAAACATGGTAGATATTAACCAAACTATATCAATAATCATTTAATAGCAATAATCATCTAACATATGCATGTCTACATGCACCAATTAAAAACAGATTGATTGTCAGAATGCATATGAAGAGGAAGCATAAACAATTATGTTGTATACAAGAAATCTACTTTAAATAGAAAGACCCAGATTGATTAAAAATAAAGGGATGAGGTTGAGAAAGATATGTTATGCTAAACATAGTCAAAATAAAGCTGGAGTAGTTATATTAATTTCAGACAAAGCCAGTTTCAGAACAGGAAAGACTGCCAGAGATAAAGAGAGGCAAAGCATAATGATAAAGGGTTCAGTTTTCCAAGACATAATAATCCTAAATGGGGATGAAACTAATAATAAACTCTCAAAATAAGTGAAGCAAAACATCTACCACCAATTGAACTAGGTAAGGACAAAATATTGACATAAAAAAAGATATAACTTTTTCAGTAGACTTACTGTAAATATAAAATACTTTCACATTTTATCAGTCATTACATATCTACAACTTTAAATTTGACTGAAACTATTTCTAGAGATTAGACCTACTACATCTCCAAACTTGAGAACAGATTAAATGCTCAGCCTATTTTCATTATTTAAAAATGTTTCCTTTTCATATGAGGTGGATAGAAATGATGAGCAAAAGATAGATTAAAGGAAAATGGGAAGGACCTGTAACATGGAACACTGGAACATGCAAAACATGACTATTGTTAGACTCTGGAGAGAGAAATAAATAAATAATGATATAGGGATTACTATTTACTATTTTGTATGTACTGGTCATTTAAAAGCATGAAAATCTGGTCAGTTCAAAATAGGATATCAGACATAAGTTTATGCCAAGAATATAAATTATTTATTTATTTACATTGATAAATAGATCATATAACTAATAAATATCATCTCAAAGTGACTGGTTTTGAACAGTAAGTCCTATTTAGATGATAAATGAAATTAGAGATAAAGGTTCTATAATTTATATCAAAATATGTATTCAGAAAATATTTATCAAGGTCCTACAAAGATTCCCGCCCTTTTACAATAGACATAATGTTGGGAGAGGTATAATGCAAATAAACAAGCAAATTAATAAAGAATAAATTCATAATTAAAATAGTCTATCAAATGTTCTTAAACATTTCAAGTAACACTTTGTGGACTAGACCAATAGATAAAAAAAATATTTGGGGCACCTGGGTGGCTCAGTCGTTAAGCGTCTGCCTTCGGCTCAGGTCATGATCCCAGGGTCCTGAGATCGAGCCCCACATCAGGCTCCCTTCTCCTTGGGAAGCCTGCTTCTCCCTCTCCCGATCCCCCTGCTTGTGTGCCCTCTCTCGCTGTGTCTCTCTCTCTGTCAGATAAATAAATTAAATCTTTAAAAATATATTCATCTAACTCATCTTCCAGGAACAAATGACTAAATTTATCTCAGGGTTAAAAATTCATCTACTCTCTGGGCACCTGGGTGGCTCATTTGGTCAAGCATCTGACTTGGCTCAGGTCATGATCTCGGGGTCCTGGAGTCAAATCCGGTGTTGCGCTCTGCACTCAGCAGGGAGTCTGCTTGTCCCTCTCCCTCGGTCCTTTGCCCCACTCGTGCTCTCTCTCTCTATCAAATAAATAAATAAAATCTTAAAAAAAACTCATCTACTCTTTGGTTACTCATTCCTGTACTCTGGCACCATTAGCATAGTGAAGTGGACAAAAAAGGGAAAATGGAGAAAAACTGTAGATGGAGAAGGCCATCCCTCCATAACAGCATTTACCTGGGTAAAAAAATCCTCTAAAGTCATCTTTAAAGGTATTCCTATGGTTTTCACAGAAGTAGAACAGGGGATATAAAATTGCAAGTGTGGCTATAAAGACTCTCTTGTTTATCATTCCCAGGTTGTCAAGCAAAGAAGCAGGGTTACAACTTTCTTGACTGGATACACCTACAACAATTTAGAACAAATTTGTTTTAGGAACATGATTGAATTATTTTTAATAAAGTTCTGATAACTCTAGGAGAAAGCCACTATCTTTGTACAGATTATAGATATTTTTCCTCTATGAGAAGAAATAATAGGATTCATGAATCATATTAATTATATAAGTCTGGCTCCCCTCCCCAATTTTGTAGTTTTTATTTAAAAAAATTAAATAGTTAAATCTGGGCTCTTAAATTTACATAAAAACTAAACAGAATACATGTTTTACTGACAGCCCAGCACTAACACAGTGCAAATGTCTTCTGCTTCTAAGCTCATTCAATGGTCTTATAATTCTATATCACCCAGTATAAGCTCAATTGAACAAAAATGGAAATGAGTTATTTAGGGCATTCAGTGGTGATATGAAATCACATTTTATCCATTATCCTAGATTAACTTTATGTAAAGCATTCAGGCAGAGATCTTGAAAAGCCTCTTTTAGAACTGGGACTAACCTTTCTAGGGGAGGAAAGAAAACAATGTCATTGGGGCCATCAATCAATGAACAAGCAGCTTGGTTCCAACTGGAAAGCAGCTACCGTGTGATCAAATAGAAGCAGTTATTAACCAGTCCCTAAACAGAATATGTTATTTCTGTTACTCTCACCTCTCCTGATGAGCAGATAAATGGATAGAAAAAAAATGAGTTGACCAAAATAGACAGAGCTGAAGATGATGTATTTGCAAGGCACCAACGTGTAAATGAAATTCCTCACAGCTTCCATTGTGTCTGATCACAGTGGAGTAAAATGAAGTCAAAGGATAAAAGACTGCTTATGTGTGATAATATGGCCCAGTTCATGTTTATTTTGGATTTGGGAAAGCGAAGCATAATAGAGGAAGAAGACGTAGACCATAGCCTCAAGGAGCTTATAGCTGTGAGAGTCCTCTGTAAGTGTAAGAGTGTGATATAGAGACAGAAGTAAACGCAGGGTGTTCCGAAGTATGCTACTAAGGAACCTTACCCCTAATACTGGGGCCAGAAAACCTTCTTGGATTGGGTCTATAAGAACGCATGAGGACTGAACAAATGAATAAGAAGGAAAGAGTGTTTTATGTGGAAGGAAGAGAAAGGCAAAAGAAAGTAGATTTGAAAAAGCAAGGCAGGGATGCCTGGGTGGCCCAGTTGGTTAAGCGCCTGCCTTTGGCTCAGGTCATGATCCTGGGGTCCTGGGATTTCGTCCCAAACCAGGCTCTCTGCTCAGCTGGGGGTCTGCTTCTCCCTCTCCCTCTGCCTGGGCTCTGCCTACTTGTGCTCTCTCTCTCTCTCTGTCAAATGAATAAATAAAATCTTAAAAAAAAAAAAAAGAAAGAAAAGAAAAAGCAAGGCAGGAGTGAAAACTATACACAGGCTGTTTCCCATGCCTGGTGTGTAGGATGTGGATAGTGAAGAAAAAGCAGGTTGGGCCCACAGAGAGGGCTAAAATGGACTTTTTAGAGGTTAGAGGGAGGAATTCTAAAGCAGATTCAGACTGATAATTATTTTATCGGGTGAACAACCTACATATAGGCGGAGGAAGCAATTCAATAGGAAAAGGTAAAGGACACACAGGTTTGCAAAGTTCGTTTTCCAAATGACCAGAGCTCTACCATTGGAGCATCGAGGTAAAGCAGGTGAAGGGGTATGGGATCTACAGTGTTAGGGAAGGGCAGTTGAAAACGTCTTGACAAATTGTCTCTTCTACCCTGGGACTGTGCTGATTAACCAGGGATATTCCACAGCCCAGCTCCTGTCCCTACCAGAAAGGACCTGTCAGCCACCGATATCAACAGTACTGAAGTTGAGAACACAACTTTAAGAGGTCGTGGATATGATGTCACTTGTAGATTAATGGGTTTGAGGAGAAGACAGGAACCTCCACGGAATAGACTAAATTTGGAATAGTTGCCACCAGGACAGCGGAAGTGCTTAAGATGACCGAGGGGGTGGAAAGGTGTGGGCCAAAGATCTAATGTGCCTCAAGCTGAAGGACAGAACTGAACTGAATTACCAAAGAATAGGCAAGAAATATTGTGTCGTGGCTATAAGGGGGTGGACACCAAGTTTACTCTCTGGGAGGAAGGACTGGGCCACATGACACACGGATGAGCCTGGGATGGGGCCAGTGTGTTGGTTCACCTGCCACTCAGACCTAACCCACTGGCCCTCCGCTCTCTACCACCTCTTTTTTTTTTTTTTAAAGATTTTATTTATTTATTTGAGAGAGAGAATGAGAGAGAGCACATGAGAGGGGTTAGGGTCAGAGGGAGAAGCAGACTCCCTGCCGAGCAGGGAGCCCGATGCGGGACTCGATCCAGGGACTCCAGGATCATGACCTGAGCCGAAGGCAGTCACTTAACCAACTGAGCCACCCAGGTGCCCTTCTACCACCTCTTTTTTTAATGAAACAGCTTTCACCTAGTCTGCCTGTAACTTTCCTGCCCCTTAATTCAAGAGGCGGGCTTCAGTGCTTACTCTCCTTGACATTTGAACATCTGCCCCTGTTGACCACTTGATTCGTGAAACAACCCCCAATCTTGGCTTTTGTGCCGCCCAAGCTTCATGCTTTTCTAGCTACTGTCTTCCAGCTTCCTTCCTGGCTTCTATTTCTGTATCCAATTAATTAAAAAGAAGTCTCTGTCTTAGGTTATTTTCATCTTATTGACATCTCCATCTGAATGTTTCATCGGCAACTTAAATCTTATACATTCAAAATTGAATCCTTTTTTTTTGCCCTGAGAAATTCCTCCTTTTTGTTTGTCTTAGCACTGAACGATGCCAGCGTAAAATAGAGATGGATGTATTAGTTATAGTGATGAATGGGTTAGAAAACCCAAATTGATGTTGGTTTAAGCATTCCAGATTTCATTCTGTCATATACAAAGGCCAGAAGTCAGCAGTTCTGGGCTTTTATGACAGTTTCATTAATTTTTAGAAATCGCTCTCGTCCAAGTTATTCTTCTGCCACTCCTATGCTGCTCTCGTGGTTAGCATCGTCACAGATAGGGGATGGAGCTTCAGACAAGACATCATGATCCCAGCCACCGGATAGAAGAAAAGGAGAGAAGAGTACATTTGCTCCATCTAAGGACACTTCCAGGAAGTTGCACACATCGTTTTTGCTTCTAGCTCAGTGGCCAGAACTTGGTCATATGCCCACACCAAGCTGCAAAGGAACCTGGGTAATGGAATCATTATTCTACGTAGCCATGAGCCAGTTGAACAGAAGTCATAGAGTCAGTGTCATAGAATGGACACTTAGGGCTCTAGCATCTCTGCCATGTAGTCCAAGAGCTGGAGATCTGGGCACAATTCGTTCTTCTTCTACTTTGACTTCTCATATCCACTCAATTGCCAATTGGATTCTAATTCTCAAATTCTCAAATATATGTTTTTTAAATTTTATCCCTCCTGTGATAGCCTCTCAGTTTCCTTATATATGGACCTGGATCTAACAAATCCATTTGCAACGTTGACACAGTTTATTAAAACGAACAACCCAACTCCAAAATTGAATAAGCTGCTCTGCTTTAACGAATCATCAGTAGCTGCAGGATAATGTCTAAATTTATTAATATCACTAGTCTTTATGTCTTCCATGATACCCCTGTTCCTTAAACTATGGAAACTTTGTTTCTAAAATGCTATACCATGATTTGTTACAAGTCTAATACCTGTTTCAAATTTCAGTATATTTCCAGAAAACTTAATTTCTCATGACAGACTCTCGGTCAAAGCTTCTGCTTTTTGGTAGTGATTCATTTTAAGAATGGATGATGTTCCTGTTCTATGGTGGCTCTCGAGCCAGACGGGACTCAGCAGCTTTCTTTGAGTGACAGACTAAAAGTAATTACGAAGTGTTGGTTGTGTGTTAATAAACTGAATATTAGAGGATACAAAGCAGATTAGCACGATAGTAATACAATCGCTTACAGCTGCAAAAAGCTTAAAGGTGAGGAATTCTTAACTCTAAAATTCCTTTCAGCCACTCCACCATGTGCTGATTCATTTTTCTCTTTCTTTGCTGCATTACCTTCCACGCTGGTCATTTCCCCTTCCCCCTTCTTTATTCCATTAATCCTGGTATATCTCCAATGGAGTTTAGTTTCATCTCTTTTGTGATCATAGGTCTGAACGTCCCTTTTCATAGGATGTTTTCTCCCCCCCATTTTTTAAAAAAAGTGGGCAGTGAAAACCTAGTTTCATCAGTCATTACTAGTCTAACACACTGTGCTTGTTTTTATCCCTTTGACTTTAATTCCTTAGGTTATTTTCTCTCCTTCATTTGCAAACCATCCAGATTCCTTTCTCTGGCAGTCTGCCAGTTTGACATCACATTCAGCCCGAATAAGAAGCTTGCTTTCCCTATTCCAAGCCAATGTCTCTATCAAGTTTATGGCCACTCCTTGTCCCTTACACTTTTTTGTATATAAGGGGCAGTGGTTTGGGAAATTGAAAGAATTACACAATAGCTTTAGGAGTTGGGCTAAGCACTAGCCTAGCAAGACTTTATTTAAAATGTTGGAGAAATTATGGACTCAGAGATCCATAAAAACACTTGGACATTTTGATTCTTTAAAATTATCATTCCTAGGACATGACATTCCCTCTACTGGTGTAGAGTGTGTGTGTGTGTGTGAGTGTGTAATATTTTATTGCCTATTTCTCTGATACCTAGGGCTGGGAATTAGTGGCTATTTGCTGTTCTATTTTTTCAAGATCTTGAATTCTGTTTAAGGAACATTTGGAATCCATATGGTACCAATAGTCTGGCCCTAACTCTGTGCCCAAAACTGCTTGTTTATTAATATGGACTATGGATAGGTTTATTATAGAACAATTACTGAGGCATCCAGGAACTTAGGAATTTGAACTGGTATCATTTTAATGAACAGATTAAATTACCTTCTATATTACTTGACTGATTTCAGCACCTAGTATCATGTTTGACTAATAGTATTACTTCTGCAATGGCTTATCTCTTTATCCATATTTAACTGTATAAAGAATCAAAAAATACTTCATTTTGTTAACAACTATGATTAATGATTTCAATGAAAATAACAAATTGTTTTAGATTCTTAGGTGACTATCACATTTTTTGGCTATGAAGTTTCACATTCATTTCCATGTTTTTAAAATAGCTTAAAAAATAAAACAGCATGAAGAACTTTTAGAAGGGTTTTGCCATTCATGATTTTTTTTCTAAAACATTTGACATCTCCTACCTAGAAAGGATGGAAAATAATGAGAAAAGAATAAGCAACAATATTTTGTGAGAAACAGAGATGAAAAAGCAAAATTTGCAAATGCAATGCTTTACTTCTTTGTAATTTATATTATAAATTTTCAAAAATAGGATTTTCATCAACCTATTTTCTGTAGTTACTCCTTTGTAAAATCAGTCCATTTTCAGCCCTTTATTACTTCCATAGTGCTTTGAGGCTAATCACAACTCTCTGCCAAGGATCTGGTTTTAAGGAGTTCTAGTTGTTTATAATAATGTGAGGAGAATACCTGTTTTTTTGGAGGGTTGTTTTGATATTTCAAGAGATAGTTTTTTTAAAGGCATTAAAAATAAAATAATCCTGGATTAGCTAAAAAAGCACTTGGATTTTTAAAAACCATTGCCTATTTTTTTAAAAACAGACACACTATTATTGTACAGTGGTCTCCAATGTAAACAGTTAAAGTGGCTATTCATTTTACCAGATGAAATTGAAATGAATTATTGATGTTTATATAAAGACTAAAGTCAAGTGTAACAATATATGAATAACATATATACACACACAATACATATATATTATATATGTACTATGTATATAATATATAAATATAATATACACACATATTGTATGAAATGTATGTTATATGTATGATGTATATTTTTTCCCAGGAGTAAGATAAGTTTTATGTGTAGCAAATTTCAGATTGCTGGATTTCATAATCTCTGAGATAAAGTCTAGTCCTATCTCTCACTAGATTTTAGATAACCCAGTTTTATCTAAAATTCAACTTCATGCTAAATTAAATTTTTCTTCTTTCTTATTTCTATCAGTGTCTACATGTTTTTTTGATTCTTTGGCTTGTCTGATCTCTGTCTCTGTTTATCTCCTCTTTTCTGTTGTGGCCATTATCATCCATACTTTCATTTCTTCCCTGGATTTCTTGCTTCCTGCACACCTGCAGTGTTTTAGTCATACTCAAATACACTGTTTTGCTATCATGCCTCACCTGTTTGAAGCTATCAGCGACCCCTTTTTCAACCAGGATGAGGTCAGAATTTCTTTGACCAGTTTTTCATGCCGTCCCAAAGCCCTTCATCAAACAATAATTACTATTACTTTCCAACAAGGATCGTTTGCTCTTATAAAGTTTGTCTTTTACGTGTTTATAGACACTTTATTCACCTATCTGGTTTCATTTCTTTCCATTATCATTTCTCTGTTTTGATGTAGTTAAACTTGAAAATAATCTAAGTGGTATATCAATCAAGGAAGCCCTTTGAAAACCAATCACTGAATTGTGTTTGATAAGAAATCAATTAACTTGAGTGCTTATTTCTCTGCACTCCCAAAGCAGGATTTTCTAAGATAGCCTTTTTCTTTGTTTTGCTTTGTTTTTGTTTGCATTCTCTTTCTTCTTTCCCCCCTCTTTTCCTCTCTCCCTTCCTTTCTTCTTTTCTTACACTCACCCTCTATTTATTGTTTGGAACAATTTATCTCTCCACCTTTTGGCTGGTGCACTTTAACACTTAATCTTCCTCCTACCTCCCACAATGTTTCCAGAATTTAAGAAAATTTTCAAGTGAAAAATAGGGTTATAATAAATACTTGCTTATTTTCTAAATAAATAGAAAAATAAAATCTCAGTTATTAATTGTATAGAGAGAAATCAATTCCTGTGGTTAGCAATCTGCAGTAGTCCACAGGGAAATATGCTATGAAAATATAGAAAATGAGATCATTAATAATAATTAAAATAATGATAACTATATGGAACTAACTAAATGCTGTCACTGTTCTAAGTGCTTTACTATGTTAACATTTAATCCTTATAACAACCTTATGAAGTAGATATTATTATTTCTTTTGTATATATGAGAAAGTGCAGGCACAGATTTAAATTTTCTGATAAAAGAAATGAAAGATGAATTAATATTTCTTACAAAAGAAAGATGTTCAAGAAGTATTAGAAATAATGAATCTGAGAACGTGGGCACCATTTTAATAAATAGCCCACAAATATGCATTACTTGTTTTTTTATTTTCTTATTTTTCTGTTTTTTTTTTTAAGTAGGCACCATGCTCAGCATGGAGGTACATTATTTTTTTTAATACATTCTTTTCGTTTTTAAAGATTTATTTATTTATTTGAGAGGAAGAGAGAGAGAGAGAGAGAATCTCAAGCAGACTTGGAGCTGAGCCTCTAGCGTGACTTCATCTCATGACCCCGAGATCACAATCTGAGCCAAAACCAAGAGTTGGACGCTTATCCGACTGCACCACCCCGGTGCCCCATAGTTTTTGAAAATACATTCTTTTTTTTTTTTTTTTTAAGATTTTATTTATTTATTTGAGAGAGAGAATGAGAGAGACAGAGAGCACATGAGAGGGGGGAGGGTCAGAGGGAGAAGCAGACTCCCCGCTGAGCAGGGAGCCCGATGTGGGACTCGATCCAGGGACTCCAGGATCATGACCTGAGCCAAAGGCAGTCGCCTAACCAACTGAGCCACCCAGGCGCCCTGAAAATACATTCTTAAAGCTTTTTTTTTTTTCATTCTTAAAGTTTTTAAGATTTATTCATGGAAATGATATATGCTATGATCTTAGAAATTCCTACCATTTATTGAGTTCTTATCATATCAGACGCTCCTCTGAATTCTTACCATGCGCAGCCTCATTTGATCTTTTGGCACCAGTGGATACCCATCTCAGTCAGGGTAGTTGAGGTTAAGTGCACCAACAGACAACTGGAATGACTCAGTGGCTTAATAAACAGAGGTTTCTCTCATGCCGTGTATCCAAGGTGGGCTTGCTAAGACTCCACCCCATGTTGTCTGAGACGTGGTCAGACACTGTGGCAGAGGAACAGGTCCTGTGAACCTTGCGTTGCTCCTCTGATCCTTCAGTTTGAACATGATACTCATGCCATTTCTATGCTCACTTCATCGGATGGGAAAGGTCCCATGATCATGACTGTGTTCAACAGTTTGGGAATGTGTAGTTATTCCACAAGAAGGGGGACCAAAAGGAGAGGCGTTGAACGAAGGTGAGTGGAAATGCAATCTACCACATTTTCTTCCTCTAAATGAAGAAGTTTGGGCGCTACAATGTTAAGTAACTTGTCTGAGGTCACACATGGGGTAAGCTATTACACCAGAACTCAAACTTGAGCAGTCTGATTGCCCAAACATGATATTATAGTCGTGTCATACATGACTAAAATGTGCTGTCCTGCTAAAATGTGACTAAATGTTTCAAGATCCTCTGGCACCGAGAAAACATAAATAATTAGGTTTCCTAAAGGTATTTACAGAGAATCCATATTTATCAGAATCATTCTACATTAATAATGAAATTCAGCACTTCCTATTTTCTTTTTTCCTTATTTGTTCTTGTCATAGTCATGGACATGTTAAAGTCATCTTTATGCTCAGTTCTCATCAGCTTTTTCACGTATAACAAAACACAGGACTATCTGGAGGTAGAAGTGGTTAAGAAGAGAATGTCAGTGTTTAATGAAACATAAGACACCATGAGGTCATGGAAAAACGAAATCTGATGTTTCTTAACTTTGAAAATAGATGACAATTTGGTTCCAATCACTGTGGTTTTAGTTCCTAAGATTATTTTACATTGTTATGCTTTCTAACTAAAGAGTTTAAGGGAATTCTGGAGTTACTCATTTCTCTTTAATTACTGTAGAATATCATAATACCATTTCAATAGGCAGTCTTGGGGACAAAATATTCTGTGGACATTTAACACTCAGAATGGCATTTCTAACATTAAGTTGGTTCTCTCTAGAGAATTTATATTATGTTAACATTATATGGATTATTCTTTTTCATGGAATACATATTATATTTATTTAGATTTGGATAATTCTCTCTCCATAGCTATCTAGCTGTGTTTAAAAATGTGAATATATTGTTAAATATATATTTTTAAAAATAATGTAGAAAAAATAGTTCATAATCATAAGTTTGTTTATTATTTCACTTATTAAATGTTTTGGGTACATGACATTTCCCATGTAATATCATAAAATAGATTTTTGGCTATGCTGGGGATTAACTGTTTAATCATTTTATTCTTGATCTTTTTGTTGACTGCATATGGGAATGGGCTTGGGGGGAAAGTCAGAAACTGAGAAAAATATTTTGAGGATGCAAAATAGAAGGAAAATCATGGCTTATTAAGAATACTATTCTAAGGATGTTGGAATCTGTAAAATGCTGTAATATTGTATAACATTTGAGATTGTACGGATTAAATATCTTATTATAACATTGGCACCTCTAGTGTACATTTGCCCCCACTTAAACAAACTTTCCAAGGGCAGGGGCATATATTACTACTGTTCAACACAGCACTTGACACTAAGTATATACTCTATGTTATAGATTGGATAAATAAATGACTATATCTTAAGGAAAATAGCAGAATCCTTATCAAAATAGAAGTTACATTTACATTAACATGGAGTTATTTATTTGTAATTAAGTATAAATATTTATAATTTATTGAAGATTATTTTATTAATAGAAAAACAACATATCGATTTGAGATAAAAATTGCACTGACAAAGTAATCATACTTTAAAATAAATTTCGGAGCACCTGGGTGGCTCAATTGGTTAAGCGTCTGCCTTCGGCTCAGATCATGATCCCAGGGTCCTGGGATGGAGTTTCACATCGGGCTCCCTGCTCTGTGGGAAGCCTGCTTCTCCCTCCTCCTCTGCCGCTCCTCCCCCTACTTGTTTTTTCTTTAAAAAAAGAAAAATAAAAAAGAAACACTTTAAAATAAAATAAAATAAAATAAATTTTGGAGGAATAGCCACAGACTCTGAAAACTATTTCCAGCAATTTCTTTTTTTTTAAATATTTGACTTGCCTGGTAAAGCACTGAAAGTTTTACAATGGACTCCTGAGTAATAAATGCTCACTATTTCTGGTTTCAGAAGATTAACAGCATTATAAGATTCTATTAAACTTTTCCAGGCGCCGAATTCAGATTTCTGCAGTCACGAGAACTTCTATTTAGAGAACAGATTTGTCTTTCTTAAATATTTTCTTTTAAATGTAAGACAATCTCCCTTGCAGGTCATGTCTCACTAATATTATTTTTATTGGAAATAGAGTTATCCAAGAACAAATTAAACAATGCATTCCAAGTAATTTTCTGATGTATTTACCAGGTTGCTTCAAAGTATTTAGTCCATTTGTCTAGATAAACATGCATTTTTATAATGAAAATTCAATAGGACAATAAGGTTGAACGTTAAAGTGGATATTTAATTATTGTTTGATTTACAACTTTACAATACCTAAAAATATTTTTTTAAATGTTGGTAGCTATAGTGTCCTATTGTTTCTTTCCATGTGTACAGGTATGAAGCTGGATTTATTAACTATTTATTTTTAATGTAATGATATACATTTAAACAAGAACCAGTCCTTGTTTTAGGAGTTTCTAATCTGAACTCCATATGTTCAGAAGGCCCTTGTCGTTCATTAGACCAATATTACAAAAACAGTTTTATTGTGAATTGTGATTTTCATAACCTTTCTTTTCTCTCATGTGATTCTCTCAACAGCCACATGTTGCAGGCTGAATATTTGCTAACTTTCCAAGTTAATAAGACAAACTTAGCTCTCTAAGTAAGTCATGTGACTACTGAAGTTCACAAAGTTAATGAAAACAGAATCAAGACTTCCAAATTCAGTTCCATCTTCCCTTCAGCAAGGCACATGGTCATGGAAAACATGAAATCAGCTCAGCTATTAGCTTCTTTGGGACAGAGACAGAATCCCAGCTTGCACTGTTAAGTCTCTTAACTTCCCTGCTTATACTACATTTTACAAAATGCAAAAACTGATTTTTCTAAAATACAGTTCATTAATTCGTTTATTGTTTAAAATAATCCTCTTAAATTCTAGAGTATTCTAGAGTCTAGTATTGTTTTTCTTCCTGCTTTCTTCTCTCTATTCTAGCCAGACAGGAGTAATTCTTCTTCCTTACACATACCACATCCTGATTAATTATCTTTGCTCAATCTTTTTTCTTAAGTCAATTTTCTAGCATTTTAGCCCATCAGTGTTCTATCAGTTGAAGCATAACTCAAATGTCACATTCTACATCAAAGCTTTTCCTGATTTTCCAGTTCTTGTCCTTTCCTACCTGCTCCCCCAATTATCCAAGTAATTTCCTCATGTTATGAACTCTGGTATTATCTATTGTCTTCTGATGACACAATGGGCAGCTACTTTGTGGCAGTCACTTTCTGTAACCCAACCTGTGGGTAGGTAGAGGAAAAGACAGGTGAATCTTTGAATTTAAGGAGATTTAGGTCTAACAGGAAGAATGGCAAATAAAAAAAATACAGAATGTAGAAGAAAGATGGAAGGATGGGGATTTAGAAGGGAAAGGGGTCAATTCCAAATTACTGATGGGCTTCATGTGCTATGAGTTGGGACATTTTCCAAACTCTCATAAATCTTACAAATTTTCCCTTGCTGCCTTGAGGGCACTATTCTTATGTGATGGATTCTCCACTGTATTCCGTTCATTAGGCTTAACATTTTTTAATATAGTAAAACCAGTTTAAAGTTTGTATATATATTGTAATATGGTATAAAACTTAAAAGAATAAGAATTAGGTGGTTACACATGGGAATTTTTCAATACTAAAGTATATAGTGATAGTGAGATCAAACAAGATGAGATGAGAAAATAGGACCCAAATGACACAGTTACTTCATCACACTATCTAGGAAGCTTCCTGGTATTGGCTGAGACTGTGGGAAGCAATTTTGATTTTCAGGATTGATTCAAACTTGTAAGAAGTCAAAGAATTTCAATTTTTTTTCCAATTGGCAATTTTATCCTGTGCTAAAGAAACAAACAAAAAACAAAAAACTTCCTTATGTCACTTTTCAAAGTATCAGATCCAGGAAAAACTAAATGAATGATACTTTATGAAATTGATATAGTTATAATATTTTCTTCACAGTAAAAATATTTAAAGAATTCACAGATTCAGTCATATAAGACTATGATTACTTGTGGGATCAAACATAACAAAATGTAGAATCCTACAGAAAGTACAAGTCCAAATAATGTATCTAGAGACTAAAAATATGCCAATGAGAAATTGCTTTAAACCTGCAGTTAAAATTATATATAAAAATTTGGGAATTGGGGGGAAGAATGTTCTCTTCTACTATTAGTCTCATTTAATTTCTCTGGACCAGTGTTCTTATCTATAGAAGGAAACGGCTGAACTCTAGGTCATGATTCTTAAAAAATAACAAACTGTATATATGTATGTAATGTGTTGTTTCCATTTGGATATGTAAAAATGTATCTATTATTAGATTTATACACACCCAGATTTACCCTGGCCTACTTGAGGAAATCTATAAGGGCTCTTCCATGCTTCTTCCAATTTCTAATGTTTTGTAAATTAGGGCACCATAATTTCACAGAATTTAGATTAAATGAGGATTTCTTTAACATTACTTTATTTGAAAAGATTCTTACTTTTTGAATAAAAAAATACGTTTTGTCATCAATTAGTGAACTTAAATATTTAAAATGGTGATTTCTTGGGAACTGGGTGACTAGTTCCAAATCCCTCATAAATTCAAGCTCTATAAAATATTGAGTGTCAGTGATAAGGAATTGACCTCTATGATGTTTCAAACCCTCAAGATATTATATCTCATATTTTAGACAATGAAACTTAAAACAAAAATCCTTTAAGTTTTTTATGTAGGAACAAGAAAATAGTTCTTAGTTACATACGACATTAGCATCATATAACTAGGTAACTCACAGATGAAACAACTTTGACAAACGAAGGAAGTTTTCAGCTTCTGCTGTAAGAGTATATTGAGCCATAGGAAGCCAGTTATTGCCCAAAGCTTTGCACCTTGTGTATAGTGAGATTTGCAGCTCCAGGACAACTAAATGATCCTTAAAAAACTATCCCCCAATGCAAGGATATGGTCCTTATCTAAACTGTATGTAAAGAAAATTAAATGATTTGACTCTTACAGAACAAATGAAAAAATAATATGTTAATCTGAAAAAGACACATTCGTAAAAAGCTATAAATGGACTTATGTAGTCATTACCTGAGTTTCAAATGTGTAACTTACTAGATGCAATAAAGTGCAAATCCATATTATCCTTATGGCTAGCTATATAATGCAAAGCCTTAGAAGGGCTATGTAAAGAATCACTCCATTTCATTTTTCCTAACACAAGGTATGTTTAAAAATCAATGTATATATTTAAATTCTTCAACATCAAGGTTGGTTACTGAAGCTGAAAATGCTTGTCAGTACAAGTCATAATACCTATTATGATATGAACCCGAGGACAGTGCATTTTAGTGAACAAATTGACAAATTTGATGTCAATTTCATAGT
The DNA here is from genome assembly GCF_011800145.1 of Mirounga leonina. Lineage (NCBI taxonomy): Eukaryota > Metazoa > Chordata > Mammalia > Carnivora > Phocidae > Mirounga > Mirounga leonina. The sequence goes on from NW_023270865.1 coordinate 13,903,146, forward strand.
ATATGGAGTTTAAAAGACAACTTAATGTGGTGGTTTGAAGCAGACTGTAGAGTAAGACTGGCTGGGTGTGAATCCTGGCTCCAAGAGCGTCACTGTGACATTCACCAGCTGTGTGGTCTTGGCAAGCCCCTTAAATGCTCACGTCCTCACATCTGTAAAACGGATGATTATGGCACCTAGGCCCTGAGATTACTGTGACAGATAGATGGGATGATCTGTACGAAACATTTAGAACAATACCTTAGGGGTGATAGTTGCCATACATTTTTGCTATTACTATTATTATAATGACTATATTATATTGTCTTGACCAATAAGGTTTAAATTTATATTAAAATCACCATTAAAATTTAGTTAATGTTCCCACTCTTGCACCAAGGCACAAAATATTGATTGATACAAATAAAAATGAGATTTAAGCAGTTTCTCATATCATTATTAGCAAATGCCAATTGTCTGGCAAAGTGATCCTCAATTTTTTTAAGTCACAGACTCCTTCAAGACAAATTAGATTTATTGATTTTTTTAACTCAAAATAAATGTAACTTGTACATAGATTTGAACCCTATTTTAAGGGATTTGAGGACACTAGATTAAGAAACTGATAGAGTTAGTAATTTTTAAAAGTCAGATTTGTTTTATTCTTTCTCTGATGAAAATATTGAGTAATTTTGTATATTTCATAAAAATTCATCTTCTCTACATACAATATCTGTATGTAAATAATTACCATATTATATAACATAGCAGGATAAATGCTTCAATATGTATTCTACATGAAATACCTTAAAACTTTAGCAATTATTGTACAGTATAGGGTGCAGAATTTTATGCTAAGGACAGGTCTGGCATGCTAATTAGAAAGTCGAATTAATCTGGATGTCGGCTCAGTTGAAAAGGTTAGGCAAAAATACTGATTGTATCAGTCACCAAATGATGATGCTACAGAGCCCCTGAAGTATTTATGCAGAGCAATTGAGGTGTGAGATCTTTTTCCCTTCAGAAAAACAATTCCCGCCGAGTACACAACATTTTTGCCTATAACTTCACTCTTCTGTGATGGCCACTGCAGTGATTAAACTTGCTTTTATATAGTTAGTTTATGTTTTAGACATTGAGTAGAATTCTCATTTCATAATTTCAAAGACATCAGAGAATATAATTTAATTGATTTGTTTCCAAGGCTATACCAGCCTAAGAGAAATGGAGCTGCAGGAAATAGGATACTTCTTTCTTTACCCAGCCTGGTATAATCCTAGAGCTTCACCCCCTTCCAAATTCCTCCCACTTATTATTGTTCTCTTCGTTGGAGGGCTCAGGAATTGGTCCAAAGTGGTTTCCACTCAAGGATTCTCTGAGTATCACCACGCTATAATGCCCTCAAGATAGAGTACTTCTTTCGCAGATGTTGGTACCATGGCAAGCTTGTATAGTAAACTAGTTTCTTGTCTATTTGCTACTTTGGGAACAAATGTGTTTAGAGTACTCAGCTGTATGTTCACTCTGTTGCATGGGTCTACATATATAAGGATGAGCTTGTAGAATGGGAGAATAAATTGTAAAACTTGCCTATCCTTCAAGGTGGACTCAAAAAGCCAATGGCTTTATGTAAAATTTGATGTGCTGACAAATGTCTATAATCCTATGCCTACTACACTGATCAGAAGATAAAATATTTATATTATCCCCAAAAGTTTCCAAGAGCTCCTTCGTAGTCAGTTTTTTCTGTTACCCACATCCTGAGGCAGGAACTAATCTGCTGTCACTATACTCTCACCTTTTCTTGAATTTAATTTAATGGAATCATAAAGTGTATAGTGTTTTGTGTCTGTCTTCTTTAGCTTAGAAAAATTCTTTTGAGGGGCATCTGATGGCTCAGTGTGTTAGCATCTGCCTTCAGCTCAGGTCACGATCCGAGACTCCCGGGATCAAACCCCGCGGGACTCCCTGCTCAGTGGGGAGTCTGCTTCTCCCTCTGCCCCTCACCCTGCTCGTGCTCTCTTTAAAAAAAAAAAAATTATTTTGTGATTCATCCCTAATTTGCATGCATCTTTAGTATATTCTTTTTTTCTGGCAAAGTATGTTTCATTGTGTCAATATACCACTCTTTGCAAATCCATTCAGTAGTTGGCAGACATTTGGTCTGCTTCAACTTGAACAATCACAAATAAAGCTTCTATAGACATTTATGTAGAAGTCTTTTTGTGGACATATATCACACATTTTTCCTGAGTCAGTTCTAGGAGTGTGTTCTCTGGGTCATAAGGTAGCAATATCTTCATCTTCAGTCTGATGTTTTCTAAAGTGTATCATATGAATTCTCATCAGCAAAGTATGGATGGTCCATTTGTTCCACAATCTTGCCAACATCTGTTATTGTCACTCTTTTTAATTTTCAGCCATTCTGGCTGATACATATCTTATTGATGTTTTCATTTGCATTTTCCTGGTGACAGTGGTGTTGAACATTTTTTTAATGTACATCTTGACACAATGAAGTGACTGATCAAACCTGTTGCCCATTTTTCAATAGGCTGTTTTTATTCCTAATTTCACATTGTAAAAATTCTTTCAATATTCTGGATACAAGTCCTTTATCAGAGTACAGTTTTAGACATATTTGCTCCTGTGGTTTACCTCTTTTTATTTTCTTACCACTGATTTTCAAAAGGTTAACATTTTTAGATTTAATAAAATTTATTATTTTTTTGTTTTATGAGTAATACTATTTGTGTCTTTGTCTAATATAATGTTATAAACAGTTCCCTCTATTTTCTTTTTTTTTTAAGATTTTATTTATTTATTTGACAGCGAGAGACACAGCAAGAGAGGGAACACAAGCAGGGGGAGTGGGAGAGGGAGAAGCAGACTTCCCACGGAGCAGGGAGCCCAATGCAGGGCTTGATCCCAGGACCCTGGGATCAAGACCTGAGCAGAAGGCAGACGCCTAATGACTGAGCCACCCAGGTGCCCCCCCTTATTTTCATCTATGCATTTTATAGTTTTTTAATTTAGCTCTATGATTCATTTTAAGATGAACTTGAGGTGCATTTTTTTTTTAAATATGGCTTTTATGAACTAAATAGTGTCTCCCAAAATTCATATGTGAAAGATCTACTTGCTAGTACTTCAGAATATGACTATATTTGGATATAGGGCCTTTAAAGAGGTATTTATTTATTTTAAAGATTTTATTTATTTATTTGACAGAGACAGACACAGTGAGAGAGGGAACACAAACAGGGGGAGTGGGAGAGGGAGAAGCAGGCTTCCCGCAGAGCAGGGAGCCCGATGCGGGGCTCCATCCCAGGACCCTGGGATCATGACCTGAGCAGAAGGCAGATGCTTAAAGACTGAGCCACCCAGGCGCCCCTCTTGTAACAACTTTCAAGTATGCAGTACAGTATTGCTAATTTTTTTTTGTTATGTTATGTTAATCACCATATATTACATCATTAGTTTTTGATGTGGTTTTCTTTTCTTTTAATGGCATTCTCACTTTGATGTCAGTGTCATTTTGGCTTCATAAAGTGAAGAGTAAAGTATTCCCTTCTATTTTATAGAAGATTTTCTATAAGATTAGCAGTATTTCTTCCTTAAGTGAATGGTAGAATTCATAAGAAAGCCATCTGGACCTGGAGTTTTCTTTGTGGGAAGGTCTAATTATGAATTCAATTCCTTTAATAGATATAGTGCTATTCAGGTTATTTATTTCTTGTTAAGTGAACTTTTCTTGGTCGTGGCTTTAAGGATTTTATCTATTGCATTGTGAGTTGTTAAAGCTATTAGCATAAATTATTTATAGTATTTCCTTATTGTCCTTTTAAAGGATCCATAATGATGTCCTCTCTTTTATCCTTGGTGTTGATAATTGACATTTTGTCTCTTTTCTTAACAGATAGCTAGAGATTTATACATTTTATTGATCTTTTCAGAGGCAGCTTTAGGTTTCATAAATTTTTCTTTATCATTTGATGCTTTCTAATTCACTGATACTTTCTAATTCACTGTTACTTTTTTACTTATCTTTATTAGCCTCTGCTTACCTGGGGTTTTATTTCATCTCCATTTTCCAGTTTTTGCAATGGGATCTTAGATAATGGAATTCAGACTTTTATCTTTAACAAATATAAGCATATTTGCAGATAGAAGCATAAGAATATTGAATATTTCTTAAATGTAACTATAAACTTACCTGCAATCAACATCTTGTTGCATCTCGCAAATTCTTTTTTTTTTTTTTTTAAGATTTTATTTATTTGACAGATAGAGACATAGCAAGGGAGGCAACCAAGCAGGGGGGAGTGGGAGAGGGAGAAGCAGGCTCCCCGCTGAGCAGAGGGAGCCGGATGCGGGGCTCGATCCCAGGACCCTGGGACCATGACCCGAGTCAAAGGCACACGCTTAACGACTGAGCCACCCAGGTGCCCCATCGTAATTTCTTTTTTTTAATTTAATTTAATTTTTTTTAAAGATTTTATTTATTTGAGAGAGAGAGAATGAGAGACAGAGAGCATGAGAGGGAGGAGGGTCAGAGGGAGAAGCAGACTCCCTGCTGAGCAGGGAACCCGATGCGGGACTCGATCCAGGGACTCCAGGATCATGACCTGAGCCGAAGGCAGTCGCTTAACCAACTGAGTCACCCAGGCGCCCCCCATCGTAATTTCTGATACGTTTTCATTTTCATAGAATTCAAAATAGCTGCTATTAGTGTTCTTTTGGATTTCTTTCTTGATTCACAAATGACTAAGAAGTAGGGATGCCTTATTTAGAAGACTATAAACACAGATATCCAGATTGAATTTCAGATTAATTTTTTTAATCTAGTATGTGCCTATGCTATATTTGAGTGCTATTTATACTAAAAAGTCTCATTGAAGATCTGAAATTCACATTTAACCGAGTGTCATGTATTTTATCTTACAATCTTACTTAAAAGTGTTTTGCTTACCTTGTAAATATTTAGTGATTTTCCAGATATCTCTTTTACTGATTTCTAGTTCAGTTCTGGTGTGTGTGTGTATGTCCTCACACATGCTTGCGCAGGTGCACCCAGAGAATGCATCTGCCATGATTTTGATCTTTTACAATGTATTAAAACCTACGGAATGGCCCACGATGGGGCTATCTTGGTGAATATAGAAAAGGACGTGTTTTATGCCTTAAGTATTTTGTAAATGTTAATTTGGACAAATTGGTTGATAAGGTATAAGTCTTCTATAACTGTATCAGTCGGGATTCAACCAGAGAAGCAGAATCATTATAAGATAGAAAGATAGATGTTAGATAGATGATAGATAGATAGATAGATAGATAGATAGATTTGTTCCAGAAAATTCACCTTACACAATTGGGAAACCTGGTTAAACAGTCTCTGTAAGGCTGTTGTCTATGTCTCCACATCGGATGTTGAAACTTGAAGTTCACTAGGATGGGCATCAGTAAGAAAAGATGAATTTCCACTAGCATGAACTGGAACTCCACCAGGACACACTTACTCTTCTTCTCTCTGACCCGGGCCAAGATAGTGTTTTTGCAGAAGCAGGGCATCTTCTGCACAGAGCTAAATACCCCTGGTCCCGGAGTTAGAGAAGCTGGACGAGAGTCCAGGAAAATGTATAGCAGTTGCAGACCCAGTTACTGCCTCAAGCTGATGAAGTAGTTAGAAGATGAGCAATAATGGTGTGTGGGCTTCGAAAGCGCTGTGGCTTCCCTTCCATCCTCCAACTACCCCCAAAGCCTTTTCGGTGACCCGTAGGAACTGGAAACATGCAAGTAAGAGAATTTGGGGAAACGAGATTCAGCTTAGAGAAGCTGACACATTACAAAGCCATTACAGTATCCTTACTGCTTTTTAGTCTGCTTGTTCTGTCGGTAACTGAGAAAGAGTTGAAGTCTCTGAGTCGTTGTTTATTTCTTCTTTTAGTTGAGTCATTTTTACTTTATGTGTTTTGAAGCTTTTCTTATTAAACACGTATATTTAAGATTATTAACTCTTCTCGATGAATGGACCATTTTATCTCAATGAAATGCTCCTCTTTATCCCTGGTAATATTCGTTGTTCTAAAGTTTACTTTGTCTGGTATTATTTTAAGTCCCCCAAGCTTTCTTTGATCAGGATCTGAATGCTGTAACTTTTCTATTCTTTTACTTTATCATCCCTATGTCTTTATATGTAAAATGAGCTCATATAGATAACATACATTTTACTCTTGCTTAAAAAAAAAAAATCCAATCTGGGGTGCCTGGGTGGCTCAGTCGGTTAAATGTCTGACTCTTGGTTTTAGCTCAGGTCACGATCTCAGGGTCATTATTTCAGGGTCCTGAGATTGAGCCCCACATCAGGCTCACCTAGGGCCCCTGCATAGAGTTCCCCACTGGGTGTGGAGCCTGCTTAAGATTCTCTCTTTCACTCTGCCCCTCCCCCCCTTCTCCCTCTCTCTCTCAAATAAATAAATAAATCTTTACAAAATCCAATCTGACAAACTTTGCTATTAATTGGAGTGTTTAGTCTGTATTTAACATAATCATTAATATGGTTGGATCTAATTCTACCATTTTACTATTTGTTTTCTATGCATATGATCTGTTCTTTGTTCCCTTTCTTCATTTTTCTGCCACATTTTGGATTCATTGAATGTTTTAGGAATTTCATTTTCTCCCTACCACTAGCTTATATCTATACCTCTTTGCTCTATTCTTTCAGTGATTGCTTCAGGGTTTACCATATACATCAACTTATCACAATATACCTCAATAATAATGTATATACAGGACAGTTAATAATAGTACTAAAATATACTTTCATTTACACATCTCATTATTTTTGTTACTGTTGTCATCTCTTTTATTTTTGAGATGTTGTAAACCCCACCATTTTATTATTATTATTTTCCTTTAAACAATATTCTTTGAATAAGTTAAGAAATGAAAACAAACAAAAAGCCCTTTTATTTATTTATTTTTTTAAATTTTCTATTTGAGGGACGCCTGGGTGGCTAGGTCAGTTAAGCGGCTGCCTTCGGCCTGGGTCATGATCCCAGGGTCCTCGGATGGAGTCCCACATCGGGCTCCTTGCTCAGCAGGGAGCCTGCTTCTCCCTCTCTCTCCCTTTGCTTGTGCTCTCTCTGTCAAATAAAAACATCTTTTTTTAAAAATAATTTCTATTTGAGTATAACTGACACATACCATTACATTAGTTTCAGGTGCACAACATAGTGATTTAACACCTCTATGTGTGATGCTAAGCTCACCACAAAACCTTTTCATGTTACCAATATATATTCTATTCCTGAACCTCCTTATTCTTTTAAATAAGTTTAAATTACCCTCTGATATAATTATACTTTTACCAGAAAAACTATCTTTAACACTCCAGTTGCTCAGTTCTTCTGTCCATTAATTCACTCAGCTTTTGTTTATCTGAAAAAGTTTTTCATTTTCATTTATGAAAAATATTTTCACAAAGTACATAACTTCTGGCTTGAGTGTATATATTTTTTTCAGTACTTTAAAGATGCTGGTCAATTGCCTTCTGGCCTGGATACTTTTGACAGGAAGCTGGGTATCATTTTAATCTTTGTTCCTCTCTATATAAAAGATCTTTCCTCCACCTCTGACTGCTTTTATGATTTTTTTTTTTTTGCCCATAAGTTTAAGAAATGTTCTTACAGTGTGACTTAGTATGATTTCCCATTTATTTCTTATGCTTGGCGTTTCTTGAGCTTCTTAGGTTCAATCGTCTCAAAGTTTTATAAAAATTTCAGGAAATCAGCCATTATTTCTTCCTTTCGCCCACCTTTGTTTGTCTTTTCCTCTCTCTTCTTCTTCTGGGAATTGAAACACATGTATGTTAGACTGCTTGTTATTTCCCATAGGCCACTTATGCCTTGCTCATTTTCATTTTCCAGATTTTCTTTTTAACACTTTATTTTGGATAACTTCTTAAATTTTATAGCTATTTTCTTTCACTTTGTCTATAATCTCTGGTAATCCCTTTCAGAATACTTTTTATTTAGATATATTACTTCTCATATCTAGAACTTCCATTCATATATATTTCTCTCCTTTTCATATTTATACTTCCCTTTACATTTTTTACTGTATTTAGGAGATTTAAAATAGCTTCAGTTCCCTGCCTCATTCACCATCTCTGTTATTTCTAGTTCTGTTTCCTCTTCTTCTTTTTTTTTTTTGGTAGGTTTGGGTTATAATTTTCTGTGCCTGGAAATTTCTACTTGTGTGCCAGGCATTGTGAATTTTATATATTTTGTTGTTGGGTTCCTTTAACTATGTTTTGCTTTTTTTTTTTTTTTTAGCCCAGAGTTAATTGTGGGGGTGGGGGTGGGGAAATCATTTTCATTTTTCTGAAGCTTGCTTTCATCTTATTAGGATACACAGACTTCACTCTAGGGATAACTTAACCTCACTGTTAAAGCAATAAACTTCTCAAAACTCAATTCAATGTCACATATGTTGCCAGGTTTCTTGCTCTGATATTTATATCACTTTAAATGCCACTGGGCAGGCTTTTAAAAATTAAATGAATACCATTTTAATTATAAAGTTTAAAACAAAATGCTTAAAAATTCTTTTTAAGATTTTATTTATTTATTTGACAGCGAGAGAGAGAGAGGGGGCACAAGCAGGGGAGTGACAGGCAGAGGAGGAGGGAGAAGCAGGTTTTCCACTGAGCAGGGAGCCTGATGCGGGGCTCAAACCCAGGACCCTGGGATCATGACCTGAGCCGAAGGCAGACACTTAACTGATTGAGCCACCCAGGTGCCCCCAAAACAAAATGCTTAAGATCTATACTCTCCTATTTAGGAGACAGTTATTATTAGAGATAAGCAATGCTTTTTATTTCCAGGACAAGTAGCACTCTCCAAATACTGTCCCATCTTCCCTTGTAATCATATTGTACCACATAACTGAGACAGATGAAATGTGAGTTCTATTTCTGGTCTTATGCCCATTCTGTATTCCTCTTCTGTTCTTCTTTTTCCCTTTGGCTGTTGAACATGGAAACCACATATTGAAATGGTGACAGTGTCCCGACATAACGGAAGCAACCTGGACCTCGAATCAACACACAAAGCATGCCTGATTAGAGCATCTTCTTACCTACATCAGATAATGTGTGCTTGAGAGTTAAAGTTTTGTAGTATTAAGCTACTTAAATTTTAAGATTAATTTCCTGCTGAACTATATTCTATCAAATACTGCCTCATACAGTTCTTAAGGTAAAAGATTTAGGTAATATTCAGGATAAGGGAGTCCAGTGTTGATTAGAATGCACACTTGCTTGATAATTGTATAGCTTAAAGCCCTTGCTTCTGGCATCCTACTGAGAAGACTTTTGGTGTTTTAATACAGCAGCAGTACTTTATGTTGTTATTATTATAATTAACCTTAAACTAGAGATAAGAAGCTAGTATCATATAGTATTTCGATTGAGAAAACCAATAGTGTCTTTCTGGACAGAGCCATATGCCCAGCCCCAGGGAAATAGCAGTTGGTGAGAAAATTATGCCAGAGCCATGAAAAAACCCATACAGGCAAAATCCCAGTCATCTGGGGGAGGGGGAATGATTAAATCTAAGGGGATAACTGAGAATCAGGTAATATTTTAAAATCTTTTAAACTGAGTATAGACATTTAAAATGAACAAATAAGAAAAGGAATTTGGAAAGGAAAAAAAAATCCATTTTTCTATGTTGCTAACAAATTATAATAAACTTAGTTTTTTAAAACATGCATATTAATTTTTGGCCAGTGTTTGTCCTGAGTCAGGAGTCCTTCGGTGACATAGTTGGGTATTCAGCTAAGGGTCTGATATGGCTGTAATTAAAGTGTTAGTTGGGCTGCATTTATATCTGTATGATTGACTGGGGAAGACTGTTTCTTTTTTTTTTTTTTTAAGATTTTATTTATTTATTTGCGAGAGAGAGAATGAGAGACAGAGAGCATGAGAGGGAGGAGGGTCAGAGGGAGAAGCAGACTCCCTGCCGAGCAGGGAGCCCAATGCGGGACTCGATCCCGGGACTCCAGGATCATGACCTGAGCCGAAGGCAGTCGCTTAACCAACTGAGCCACCCAGGCGCCCCAGGGAAGACTGCTTCTAAGCACACTCTTATTATTGACAGAATTCATTCACTTGTAGTTGTAGGGCTGAGAGTCTTAGCTTTTGGCTGCCTGTTGACTGGAGACTTCCTAAGCTCCTAGAGGAGCTAGAGTCTGCTCAGAGTTCCTAGCCCCCATGAGCTTTCCCAACACAGCCACATACTTCATCACATCAGTATGGAGCGTCTCTAGAGTGAATCTACTAGCAGGAAAGTCTTGTATACTGTGACATAATCACGAGATCATCAGCTTCTGATGGCTCTAAACTGAAGCCCTGCTTAGCATCAATCTTTAACACAAAAAAAATTGCATCATTTACATGCGAAAACCTCCTTCATCTTTATTACAGAGGATAAGTACTGCAGCAAAATACAAAGAATCCAGCACAGGAGAAAAGGTAAGGGTATTTTTAAATGGTGATGACTGCTTTCCCACAACTGTGCTTAGGCAGAGGCAGGTTCCAACCGGAATGGAAGAGACAGGGCTCCAGAAGAGGCATTGCCAAGAAAGAAGTGAGTTAATTGATGTGTTTGATATAGTAAATAGGCAAAGCAAAGAAGATGCAAGTATTAATTTCAGTGAAAATGAAAAGCTGTATAAGAAGGAAATAATAAATGCTAAATACTGAGTTCACCAAAATTATAGTAAAATATTTCAGAGGTTGGGCAGAGGAGATGTGTATGTGTGTGTATATGTAGTTGGGGTAGGAAAAAAGATATTTCAATGCTCATATCCCATAGTAGGGAATCAGTAGATTAATATAAAAGACTTAAGAAAAAACTAGCAGTATAAGTACCTCAGTGAAGAATAGGACATTAACTAGATGGAGGAAAGAGCTGAAAATCTGCCTGTCATGAGTAAACAGGAAGATGCATATACGAATGGCAAGGTCTGCTGTTTTTTGTTTTATCCTTCCTCATTTATTTGATTTTTAAAACTATGTACTTGCATAGTCATGATGAAAATAAAAATTAATTTAAGAATGAGTATAATGGGATCATTAGTATTTTACTCCATACACATTAGCGTTGCATGAATTTTTTTGAAAGTTATAGGTCTTAAATTTTATCTTAAAAACAGTAACATCTTTCTACTTCCTCCATACCCCATAAAGCCCAAGATTTGTGAGGAGGCAGAGAGACTCTCCATTGAAGATGAGATAGAAAGGAGGTAATAGTAGGGCAGTTAGTGGGGAAGGAAGCTGGCGGACAATTGGGAAGAATAGATTTCCTTAGCTTTCCAATTTTCCCCAGGCTCAGCGTTGTATTAGAAGAAGCTGGGTTGTGGGCAAAGAGCTTCATCAACGTTGACTGTGTGTTAGGCACTGCAGAGAAGCTTTACTTACATTTCTTCACTTACATCTCACAATAACACCACAAGACAGATCTTGCTTAGCCCGTAGTCACAGAGAATGGGACTAACAGTGAGAAGTTAAATGAATTGCTCAGGCAAACCAAGCCTCTTAGTGCTGAAACAAGAATCCATACCAAAGGCTCTCTGACTCAAAAGCCTCAGCTTCTGATGGCTCTAAACTGAAGCCCTGCTTAGCATCAATCTTTAACACAAAAAAAATTGCATCATTTACATGCGAAAACCTCCTTCACTGTGTTAATTAAATATGTCCTCTACAATCTTGTTTACGTTAATTCATTTAATAATAGACAACTCAAAGGTAAATTTTAGTTTTGTTCCTGTAAAATGTTCCAGCTCAGAATTTTATATCTGTTTTTATTAAATTTGATATATTCAAATAGCTAAACAGTGTTTTATTGAGTAACTGTAGGTGGTTAATTTAAAATAATATTGCTATGTATAGTACTGGATTCCTTTGTAATTTTTAGCTAATTATATGGCAGCTTGATTTATCTGTTGCTATTTGATTAACTTTTAACACATGATTTTAGCAATGCATCAATATTTAATGAAGTGATTAGCATATAGTTGATATTTTGCTAAATCTTTGCGTGAGACCTTGCTAATTATGAGTTTAAATAGATCTAGCGCTGGCTTTGGTGAAGTATATCCATTTTTAAGAGGAGAAGTTATATTCTGTTTATTAAGGAATCCATATATTTTGGCATATTCAGGACTTACCACGAACAGTTTTAAAGAATCTCAAAATGGACTATGTTTGCCCCTGACCCTCTGCATTAACTGCTGTGACAAAAATAAATAGAGGTGTCAAGGAACAGTGCCGTTGAAACTCATAAAGAGACCCATTGTGAAATAGTTCCATTCATGACTCTTCATATGCATAACGAAGTCTTGCAGGCAAACCATGGGTGAAATGATCACCCATACGGCATGGGCCCTATTTGCATCAAGCACAAGCATGCAGAAGGCGAGAACAGACCGCGGCCTCTGGTTTTCCTGGAGGCCCCTCATCTTTATTACAGAGGATAAGTACTGCAGCAAAATGTGTGGGTGTGCGTAGACATATGTGTGTGTTTGAATTTGTAATTTTAACTTTCCAGTTGGCAAATAAAAACGTATTTGTTGATTACTGATCACAAACAGTCTCATCAGAGTTATGCTGATGACTTATACCTAGATCTTTAAGCATATTTTTAAATGAAATGATAAACAAAGATACCACTATTTCTGACTTACGTTGTCAGCTGTTAAAAGAAATTGGTATAAGATTATATTCTCTATCTCTATTTGAAAGTATATTTAATTTTCTTTAACATTTATATTTCATGAGAAGACTTACAAGTAAGTCGAAATGTGGAAGGTACAGACATCTTTTTTTCCTCAAGCACCATGGTTCTGGTGTTCATTGGGGAAGGAGTGTGTGTGTGTGTGTGTCTGTGCGCGCACGTGCGTGCGCCCGCATGTACCCCCTCACCACCCACCCCGCCCTGCACACACTTAAAGATACAGAGAAGGACTGGATGTGAATGAGTGAAGGGAGTGCAGGTTTTGCACGAGGGAGGATGGATGCTCTCCCATATGGTCACTAACTAACTTGATGGACTCTCACCAGCCTCTTTTCCTGTCTCCGGGGCTGGAGCTCATTTAAAGGAGAGCATGATGGAGGCGGCAAAAAGGGACCAGCTGAGCCTTAAAGCCTTTGTTTAGCCTAATAGATCAGGTTAGCGTTTTGCAGATGTTGGGCTTCCAAATCAATAATCCTGTTGACGGCATCTCGCAGCAGGAGCTATTAGATGATGTAATTTGGAATTTGATTTGCTTCTTAGGTTAAGACAAACAAATCTCATTTGCAGTGTAAAATATCTAACATCATGAAAATAATGCCTTCCGTTGTGCTTTCTCACCCAAGGGCATTTTACAGAATAGAAGTCAAGGTTATTGCGACAGTCACACTGCACAAGACTGCAGACCACGTTTGGAAAGCATGCTTGTTTGGCTTATTGGGTTATTGCAAGTGGTAACCATGCTAGCAGAGGCATTTGTAGCTTTGTATTGTGTTAGGAGAAATAGAAACCCCCGATATTACAGCTGCACTTTTGATTTGTCATTTATTTGGAATAAATAGAGGGTGGTGTGCTGGTTGCTATGGAAACGAGTTCTACTCTGGAGCAGTGCAAGACCTTTAAGCACGTTTGAAATTGCTTCTTTTTCATTATGTTTCAGCACTGAGGAAGGTGCAATGTACAATTAAATAGAAATGAAGGTTTAATTTAAAAATTAAATTACATTTTCTGGATTGCCCTTTGTGTACAACATGCTTAAGAGACAGAGCATTGCTACTGTGTATTTTGGAAAAGAAAAGGATCATATTCATTGCTGTGTGTGTGTAGGGGAGAGAGAGAGAGAGAGAGAGAGGGAAAGAGAGAGATTTACGATGATTCCTCTCATAGAGGTTTATTACAAAAATGCCAATGCTATCTAGGACATTCTGGAAATCTTGGTAAATATAGGCAGGGTTATAAAAAGAAAAATATATGTTTGGATTTGTTTGTAAGTTATAAATAGAGAGTTAAGTATTGTGCTGCGACAAAAAGACAACATTCAACTGTTCAGATTTTTAAAGACAATCTTTTAAGGCAATTAGTGAAAATAAGAGATCACTATTCAGTTAGGACCCTGAAATATAAGCATTATAAAAACATGAATCTGTGCACAGGAGGCAGCCAAAACAGGAGGATTTTGCAGATGAAAGCCAGAAGGAAGCTTTATTAAAACATAGGAAGTGCATTTTATATATGAAGAAGTGATATTTTTTAGCTCCTGAAATTGAACATATTGAAATGTTTGTTTAGTCCTATGCATTAATTATATAAGTCATCCCAGAAATATTAATATAGATTACTCAAAGGGGATCATCTTAGTTATAGCCATATGTTAAAACCTTACCTTTTTAGAACTCTTTACAGTATATAAAGGGCTTCTTCCTATGCTATTCCGTGTACTCTCAACAATTTCAAAGTAATGGTTCGGAGAAGCTTTTACCTCCATTTTACATAGAAGTGACTTGCCCAGAGTCCCCTGGGGTAATCAGTGGAAAACCTGGAGATCCTCATCTCTGGACTTCCAATTCTATGATCTTCCCATTTCTAGAATTATATTTAATCTTGGACTACATTTACAAAACATCTTATTTTCTCTTGACTCACCGAGGAAGGTGTCATAAAGTATTTACCTGCTCTTCAGGGTTTACAGAAAGCGTGTGATGAGGTGTGCTTTAAAATTAAGATTTCTTCTTCGAAGCATCCTAACCTATGTCTTTATTTTTTTTTTACAGCTGTAAACATGGGTTTTCCGGTGAATTCACATCGTTCAGGCATCGGGGCCATGCTCTGCTTTGTATGCAATTGAAATATCCCGGCTCTATGGTATAGAGGACTGTTATTTGTGCATGTAATAGGTGTCCACGTAACGGGGTGCTATTTATGTCTAGTCGCTGTCTGCTTAATCAATCCTTTCCTGGCGATGCGCCCTCATGGCGACAGAGCCCCATACTATAAAAAGATGGCGTGGGGCACGGAAAACAGGGTGCTGTCAGGACTGGGGCTTCATTGCCAGTGAGCAGCTGTTGGCCCAGCCGGCCCGGGGCTTTCATGAGGCTGCTCTGAATATGTTCACAGCAGGATGATGCAGGCTCCATGCTGCTAAGAGCTGCATCCTCAAAAGCCCGTCTGCTGGGGAGCGCTGGCTTCATCCTATTGAATACAGAGAGCCTTTCTTAAAGGAGACACTTTTGCTTCGGTCAAATAAAAATTAAGCCGTTCAGGGTGTAATCAATGCCTTCGTAATATTCCCTCCTGAAAGGAGCTCTTAGGACGGAGTCTGTGAGCGCGTTGTCGTCGTCAAATGTGAAGATTCTCCTGTCGCAAACCCTTGGGTAAGAAGCTAGATCTCAAAAGGAGGACAAAAAGAGGGATGTGTTGTTGTTCAATTATCTCAAGGCCTATTTTCTAAGTTTCGGAATATAAAGATTTAATGAAGTGTTGGCTCGTGATGGAGATGACAATCCTGTCCAATGTCAGGCTGGAACGTGCAGGAGTCTAGGTTGTTCTTTGTGAAGGCAGGCTGACTGAAACTGCAGGCTTTGCACAAGGGCACCTGGCCTCATGCTCCTGAGTTCTCAAAGCTGATGCTCTGGCCTCCAATGGCAACACCGGGCTTCTCAAGGGTTTTACCTCAATGCTAAAATAAACACCGAGAAGGCCAACATAAAAATCAAAATGGGTTGTCCCCATTCGTGATAGTAAACTGTTAATGAAGGGTAAACTGTTTATGGAAAAGGGCACAAATCGTAAGTATACAGTTTATGAATTTTATAGAGTGAATAACCTGTGTAACCAGCACTGTGAATAACACAAAATATTACTATTACTCCATAGACTCTCCTGGAACCCCACCCCTGCCCCTGCCAACCCCAAGGTAGCCAAGGGACTATCTTCTAACAGCATAGGTTAGATTCTCCAAATTTGGAACTTTATATAAATGGAGCCATACAATACATATTTATGTGTATTTAGCTTCTCTTACTCAATGCTACATTTGTGAGATTATGCATGTTTTTGTGACTAATTATGGTTTGTTCATTTCTATTACTGAATATTATACCATCATATGAGTATATCCCAGTTTATTTAATCATCTTTTTCTGTAGATGACTGTTGGTGTTATTTTCAGTTTGGGACTGTTATGAACATTCTATCACATGTGTTTTGCTGAACATACCTACTTTCTTCCATTGGGCGCATACCTTGGGGTCACTGAGTTGGTATGTTTGTCTTTCATAGATACCGATGAATTGTTTTCCAAAGTGTTGGACAAATTTACACTCTCGTCAGCCATGTACAAGAATTGCAATTTCTCTACATCTTACCTGTATGTGATTTTTTTAAATTTTTTTATTTTTTTAATTTTTTTTAAAAGATTTTATTTATTTATTTGACAGAGAGAGACACAGCGAGAGAGAGAGAGAGCACAAGCAGGGGGAGTGGGAGAGGGAGAAGCAGGCTTCCTGCCGAGCAGGGAGCCCGATGCGGGGTTCGATCCCAGGACCCTGGGATCATGACCTGAGCCGAAGGCAGACGCTTAACGACTAAGCCACCCAGGCGCCCCATCACCTGTATGTGATTTTGACTGCACTTTAATTTTAGCCATTTGAGTAGATGCACAGTGTATCATATTGTAGGTTTTCACTATCTGGCTCACTATTAAAATAAAGCAAGTTTTCATATGTGGTGAGTTGGCCATTCAGGTTTTTTTGTTGAAGTTACCTATTCCAATATTTTGCCATTTTTCTATCGACTCAGTTGTGTTTATCCTGTTGTTTGTAGGTATTGATTTTATAGTCTCGATTTGTTTTTTTCTAATGCATGTTTTGTTAATATTTCTTCCCATGCACGCCCATACGCACCACACATCCCAGAAGAGGATAGCACCATCAATTACTTTGGTCAAGGAATAAAGTGGCTCTCATGTACCCCAATATTAGAAGAGTCAAAACATGTGGCTTATCACGGTGATGAAAATGAATGAATGACTCTCACAGGTAAGAACATAGGTGGATGTGACAAATATAATGTTGGCAGAAAGAAATACAGTCCAAAAGAATAATACTTGCACGAATTGATTTCTCTTAAGTTCTAAAACAGGCACAACTAATCTATGGTTTGAGAAATCAGTATAGTCTCATTATTTAAGGTAGAGGCAAGAGAGGAGCTTCTGCAGCATCCCGTTGTTTAATACTCGATCTGTGCGGTGGCGGCATGGGCCTGCTCACTCAGTAATCATCCACTGAACTGTAGGTCTACGATTCTGGGCTCTTCTGAATCATTAAAGAGGTAAACATATATTTACATGTATATCATGGAAACATATCTGTTTATGTGTTTCAGGTGTTGCTCCATTTTATGTATTGGGATGTGACATGGAACAAAACAAAAGGGGTTGCTATTCTTCTGGAATATACTTTGATAGTCTTTTTTTTTTTCTTAGCTTTATTGAGATAAAACTGACATGCAACAAAAATACTTGTTTGATATACTTATCTACTGCAAAATGATTATCAACATGCTAGATAGCACACCCATCATGTCATAAAATTATCTTTTTTTTTTTTTTTGCAGTGAGGACATTTAAGATCTACTCTCAGTATCTTTCAAGGATATAATACAGTATTAGTAACTATAATCATGCATTAGATCCTTAGGACCTACTCATTTTATAACTGGAAGTCTACACACTTACAGTCTTATGTGAATGTATAAGTATGTAGTAAAAATATAGATGGAAAAGATTTAGCCATTTCAGTACAGTGACAGAAAGAGAAAGAGATGGGATTAGAGAGGGAAATAAATGAGAACTTGAATCGCAGATCAAATATCTCACATTGCAAAATGTTAGTTTGTTGATTTGTAAATTTGTTCATTTATGCTGAAGGGTACACACTTATCTGTAACCATGTTCTCTTAAATTTCCTACCAGTATGAAAAATTTTTACATAAAAAATTAAAAAAAAACCAAACTATTTTTTTAGACCCTGGCAGCACAGACACACACACAGAGACACAGTATCTTGAGGGGCTCACAAAAAGTCACAGTTAGATGAACTTGGACAAGGGCTTTGATCTGACAGAGACTCATAAGATCAGGGAACAGGAACCATGATTATAAAGCTCCTGGAAGGCAACGTTGGGGAATGTGAACATTATCTAAGAAGCTTAGGCAGCATCAGCTTTATTTCTCGAAATGTTTCCATTGACTGTATCCTGTATGAACTGGACGGGAACAGCATTGGAACAATGGAAATAAAAATAAAGTCTGCACCAGAAATCTAGAAGGGAAATGATACATTTCAGGGCTGTAGTAGTGATAGTGGGAATGAAGATATTTGGAAGTTTATGAGAAAAAGAAAACACACGAGAGTGTGCTATGTGTGATGATGGACTGAACGTGAGCATTTGAAGTAGCTAATGGAGTCAAAGAGAGATCCAGATTTAGGGAGTTAGCAATTGCAGTAGAGAAGGGGTCCTGACACAGTCACTGAGAGCGTTCTGTCTCAACTCTGGCTGCAATTGTTGAGGTTCCAAGCCTAGATAGAATAAAACAGAGTTCTCGACCAAACAAACAAACAAACAAATACCCTCTCTAATGAGATTCAAAGTATATCATTAACAAATTGTGTTATTTCCAATTCACAGAGTAATAGATAATTTATGAGGGCAGAAACTGTCCTATGAAACAGTCTGTGGCCCTTGGTTTATATACTTGTAAAAGGGTAGTGATGTCTGAGAAATGTGGAAAAGAAAATGACCCTCTTTTGTTAACTAATTAGAGTTTTCAATCCATTTGAAATGTCAATTTCCCTGGTCAGTTTCATACAATACATTTTTCTAAGTTCTCAATTTCTATATTATTTTAAAACATTCAAAAAATTGTGTTTGGGGGCGCCTGGGTGGCTCAGTTAAGCATCTGACTTCAGCTCAGGTCATGATCTTGGGGTCCTGGGATAGTGCTCCCCACTCAGCGGGGAGTCTGCTTCTCCCTCGCTCTCCCTCTGCCTCTCCCCCTGCTTGTGTTCTCATTCTCTCTCTCTCAAATAAATAAGTAAAATCTTTTCAAAAATAAAAAAATAATAAAAAATTGTGTTGGTCCAACCCACAATGGATTAGTCCTCCCTCCCTCACACACACCCAGTAAAGGAAAAAAAAACCTTCCCTACATAAAGTTTATTAAGATATTTTGTTGTACAATCTTAAAAATTCTCAGCATCGAACTCCAAGTTATTTAAGGGACTGGACTTTTTGGATTTTTGTAACTTCAGTGACTGCTACAGTAACTGGTTTATTCACATTTTTTGAATAAATGAAGGGCTTGTTCCACAAGATTTTCTCCCACATGCAAATATTTCATTTGATCTCATTCTAGACAAGGTAACTATTCAAATAAACAATATTTCAAAAAGGAGACATTAATGTGCAATAAGACATGCATCTTATTAAGTAAAAAGTGCTTATTAAATATAAAAATCATTTATAAAATCAATTAAGATTCAGCTAAAACAGTTTGAAATTATTATTCTTTTGGATCATTAATACACATTCAATGGTCTGTTAAATAATTTTCAAATCTTATTTCCCTTAAACACAAAGTATTTCCCCAAAAGACTATCAGTTGTAATTTAGACATTTACCCAGGCAATCTATCTTTGGGCACTGAATAAAATGTGACCTATTCAAACACAGTAACACAACTGCCAAGCTCAATAATGAATGACATAATTCCATAGAACCATTTTATATATTATCTATTTATTTTATACTGAGTCCACATGAGCAAGTACACAAAATAAAGCATCATTTCAATGAGGGAGAATGTTGAAAATTTATAGAATTACCCTTATGGAAGAGTGTAGAAATCAGTATGCTATTTGTTAGCAATAACTGAATACTACTTAAATATTTTTATTTTATATAAATGTTTGTGTTATTTCTTTGTGACATTTGAGCAATAATCTTTAATTTATTTATAAGCTTAGAAGTACATCATGAGAAGTACTGTTAGCTGCTATTTCCCCATCTGTGTACCTAGTTCCCAGAGATTAAGATTGGTTTAAGCCAACAAGGCAGTCCTATTATCCTTTGATGAATACTTATCTTTTAGCTAATAAAGTCTTACACAAGTAAATAAATGATTGAGAAGTTATATCTGTATCTTTTAGGTTTTTACTCATTTTTAATTAACAAATTCATTTCTTTTGAGTAACTGATTTTAACCTGTAACTCTTCCTAGCAAAGGCAGCCATATATATTGAAAGCCTTATTTTCTTTCATTTTTCCAATGAATTTATATTTAGTCCTCTAAAATGATCAACTGAAACATCCAGATGGATGGTAGGAATTTATTTTATTATTTTGTGTGACTCACATTTAAAATTGCTCATTACCATTTTGCCCTTTTATGTAGAACAATACGGAGGGACATATGAGCACCATTTTGACCAAATAGTTGAATGACTAACCAAGGATTCACTTGTTAACGTAATCAAAATAATTTTTATAAATTACATATTGAGTAACAACCTTGGCCATCTTTTAAAATAATAATTCATCTCTTAGTTTTCAATAGTTGATGTTAGAAGGTACTTATCTGTAGTAACTACTCTTGCTTAACTATCCAGCATATAATTCTTTCTACCTAACGAAGTGTAAATTTGTTTGGGACTTACTTGTGCCACCCACAGATTATAGTTCTCATGGTAATAAACATAAGTGTAATAGCTATGTTATGGAGCTCCTATGTATGCCAGATCACTTTTATGTACTTCAAATGTAGTTAATCCTCATAAATTCTATGCGATGCTATCATTATCCCCAATTCACCAAGATGGTGAAGTGATCTGCCAAGCTTTCACAGGTAACAATAACAAAGCTGGAATTCTAACCCAATCAAAGCTAGAGCTTAATGCCAACCCTAGCTGCAAAGATGTGCTCTAATTTTTTAAGTCAATTATAGTAAGAATTTCCCAAAAACTAGAACAGGAACCCAGTTTTAAGCCATTAGGGATGTATTTTTCCGCTGCAAACTCTCAGCAATACAGGGGCTGGTCCTGACTTGGAATAGTCCAACCAGTGGGATTGGGAAGAAAAATCCCAAAGAGAAGACATTTATTCCAGGATTAGATTTCTTTCTCTCCCTCCCACTGGACATGAAAAGAAAGTATGTTGCCAAAGGATCTTATCAACTATATTACAAGCAAAAGGCAAACCAGGCCCAGTGCAAATCGTAAGCACAGAGAACTATAGCAGTTTAGAGAAGTGCCATATTTACTGAGGATACTTTGTGTGATAAGCAAACTTTAAGGGTATATTCTGCCAAACATTGTACAATGCAGTCAGCACACATAGTAAAATAAAACAGTCAATAGAAAAGTTGTGAAGTGGTACTGAAAAATGAAATCGCAAAACAATATGTTCAGGATGATTCCATATGGGCTCACTATACATGGATGTGGGCTCATAATCCTATGTACACACATACAGGTTCATTTAAACGTCCATATATCTGGCTCTTCTGCATTTGTTCACATGGCACTATGATGCTCAATCTGTTCCTTTTCTATTTAATAATCTAAGATGTATATAACTTGTATTAACAATGATCATATACCATTATATTATTAATATATGATACTGATGTATATTAATTTATTGGTATAATATAATACATCATTAAACACTCAGGAAGGAAGATTTTTAAGGGTTACTTAATGTTCTAATATATGAATAAGGGTTTAATTTTCCTGCAACTTTCACTAATATATAAATGATGTTTAAGTTAATAAATAGAACTTTTTTAAATTTCAAGCACCTAAAATTACTTTTTTTTTTAAAAGATTTTATGGGGTGCCTGGGTGGCTCAGTTGGTTGAGCGACTGCCTTCGGCTCAGATCATGATCCTGGAGTCCCGGGATCGAGTCCTGCATCGGGCGGGGGGGGGGGGGTGCGGGGGGGGGGTTTTGGGGGGGGGTCCCTGCTCAGCGGGGAGTCTGCTTCTCCCTCTGACCCTCCCTCCTCTCATGCTCTCTTTCTGTCTCATTCTTTCTCTCTCAAATAAATAAATAAAATCTTTATTTGACAGAGAGACACAGCGAGAGAGGGAACACAAGCAGGGGGAGTGGGAGAGGGAGAAGCAGGCTTCCCGCTGAGCAGGGAGGCTGATGTGGAGCTCAATCCCAGGACCCTGAGATCATGACCTGAGCTGAAGGCAGACGCTTAACCGACTGAGCGACCCAGGCACCCCATCAAGCACTTACAATTATTCTTTAGGACAAATAATTATGTACATTTTAAGAATTTTGATTTCAATTACCTTTGTAAAATGCGTGAGAAAGTGTATGTCTTCATACCTGTCACCTGACATTTTTATTTTGCATTGAAATAGAATGTATACACAGTGAAGTGTACATATCTTAAGTATGTGATTCAAGGAATTTGGATAAGTATATAAACACCCTGTAAACACCCTCTCAATGAAGTTACAGAAATTTCCATCATCCCATACTGTTTCTTCATACCTTCTTCCAGTCAACCACCACCACAATTGGCCCCCACTCTTTTGAGATCTATCAAAATAGGATAGTTTTTCTGCTCTACTTCAGATATATGGAATCCTATGACATGTTCTTTGTGTCTGACTTCCTTCACTCAACATAATGTTTTTGAGATTCATCCATGTTGTTTGTGAATCACTAAGTTATTCTTGTTTATTGCTAAATAATATTTTATCATATGAAAATATTTCAAGTGATCTTTTTATTCTCTTTTTATTCTCCTCTTCATGTACAGTCATTTTTTCTTAAATTGGAGGCTATTATGAAAAAAGTTGCTATGAACATTTTGTACAAGTCCTTCGTGGAAATATTTTCATATCCCTTAAGTAAACATCTAGTAGAATCGCTAGGTCATATGATATGTAAATGTTCAGCTTTAAAACAAATTGCCAGGTAACTTGAGAAAGAGGTTCTAACCAGCAATTTATGATGGTTCTAGGGGTTCGCTTACAATAACAATACAAAACTTAGATACGCACTGCTAAAATGATTTTAATTTTTAAAGATGAGAGAAATTATATAAATATCCAAGCCCTGGACATCTTTAGATATATTTGATAGATCACAAAAGAGTTCATACACACTTCAGTGAGAATGCACTCTGACCTAACTGCTAAGGTGAATATTATTAGAACATATTCAAAAAGCATTCTGAAGATTCTACATGTCTTCTCATAGCTTCAAACTTGGCCATTTGCTTTTGCTTTCAGAGTTCTTCTTTGCATGGCCATATTTGTTATATTTTTATTTTTAGGCAATATGTTCCACTGATTTATTTAAATTTACTTCAGAAGGTTATAAACCTTAGTATTTTGTGTACTAAGTAAAAAATAAATTGAAATGTACGGTGATTAACATAACATAATAAAATTTAAAAAAATTGAAAACAGTATGGGTAAAACAAAACAAGTGCGTGTTGGATTTTTGTACTGGTAACAAACCTCTGAAAATGCCTTTAATTATTACTTTTTAAAAACCCTTAAATTATGGAATTTGTTGAAGCTCTCAGATCTTTATGATAAACCAGGAACTTATCCCAGAATGTATTAATTACATGTAAATGCATATTACAGTGTAAAAATATATGGGAGAACAAATGATCTTTGATCACTGGACGCAATACAGATGCATTTGAAGGTTTGGTTTGGTTTATACCAGGTATTCATTATCCATATGGAGACGGTTGCACTTTATTCTTGGGAGAGATTCTCTTATGTCAGGAGCTCAATAATTTAATTCTGAATTCCTGGCTAAAAATTCATAATAAGACTTTTCCAGACAACTCTGTAATATTGATATTTTGCTGATCTTTTCACTGACCTATAGTTCACTGAAAAGTTGCCTGACTATAGGCAATGTAGACATTTTTTTCCTTTCAGATTTCTTAGTTTTGACAAATACATAAAGACACAACAGAATCTTTTAAAGGTTACAGGGATTTTAACGAAAATATAATGGAGTAACACAAGCAAAGCATTTTACTTAAATTGATGATAATCAATGTAGATCATTAAGAAATGATTTTGCCGGGGTGCCTGGGTGGCTCAATTGGTTAAGCAGCTGCCTTTGGTTCAGGCCATGATCTCAGGGTCCTGGGATCGAGCCCGGTGTCAGGCTCCCTGCTCAGTAGAGCCTGCTTGTCCCTCTGCCTTTGCGTGCTCCTCCCCTTGCTTCTGAGTGCGTGCACGTTCTCTCTCTCTGTCAAATAAATAAATAAAATCTTAAACAAAGAAAGAAATGATTTTGCAATGAGGAGGAACAAAGTCTTTTGACTATCACCTTTGACTATTACTATGGAGAGCTTAGTTCTGAGAACTTTTGCATTATTGTAATAACTGCCTGGAAATTCTTCATTTATAATTATGTACCTGGCATAACACATTAGTGTGTTAGACTTCTTAGAAACAAAATATTTTTTTAAAAATTATTGTGCATGAATGCAAAACCTTTCCAGATTTTAATAGGTATATTATATGACACTCTTATTCTTCTTTGCAACATAATATGAAAATTAGATAGAACAGATATATTTAACTGTTTTTGTTTGTTTTTTTCATAGATATGGAGTTTAGGCAAGGTTCCTAAATTATAACAGAAATAGAATAAGGATCCCAGGTATTTTAATTCCAAGCTCTTTCCCTTTTTACCCTATCTATTGTCATGTAGTTATAAAAGGTTAGTGTGGTGGAGGAAGGTGTGACGATCAAAGACTTAAATTTGGAGCTTAAATTTGATTGAAAATTTCCTTTTCCTAAGACATTTATTTCTGAATTAATTGACATGGACCTTTCAGGACCTATGACTCAAAGTAATTTGTTTATGGTAGAGAGAGGTCGTACACAGTTCTAATAAAGACAAAACTTGGAAGCCATCCTTGATTTATTCACTGTCTGCATTCATATTTCCAATTATACTAAAATGGGACTTCTTAATCCATTCATCCATTCAACAAATATTTATTGAATACCTACCATGTGCCTCACCTCATACTACGTGCTTTGTATACAAATTCCCAGCTCCATGGATAGAGATGGGGCAACAGGTTATAAACAATATAATTAAGTGAAGTATATGGGGTAATATCTAAAATCAACAATAGAGTAGGGAAGGGGATAAAGGAAATTGGAAGGGCTGTAATTTTATTTTTTTAAGATTTTATTTATTCATTTGAGACAGAGAGAGAGAGAGAGAGAGCTTGAGCAGGGAGAGAGGCAGAGGAGAAGGAGAAGCAGGTTCCCCACTGAGCCAGGAGCCTGATGTGGGACTTGATCCCAGGACCCTGGGATCATGACCTGAGCCGAAGGCAGACGCTTAACCATCTGAGCCACCCAGGCGCCCCAGGGCTGTAATTTTGTATAAGTTGCTTAGGATACACTTTTCTGAAAAAGTTATACCTGAGGAAAGGCCTGAAAGTGGCAAGTGAATGAGACTTACAGATGTTTGATGGAAGAGCACTGAAGGGAGGGGAACAGAGATTGCAAAGTCCCTGAGGCAGAGGTAGCATCTTAAGTATTAGAGAGAGAGCAAGACAATCAGTGTGGCTACTGTGAAGTAAACTAGGGGGGGAGTCAGAGAGTTTGTGAAGGCCATCGTGTTTAGGGCCACTGAGAAGACTCTGACTTTCACCTTGAGTGAGCCTGGAAGCCATTGGAAGGTTGGGGCAGAGGATTGACATAATCTGATTTTTAACAGAGTCACTCCAGATAGCCTGAAGGAGGGCAGCAACAGAAGCAGGGACACCAGTTATGAGATTATTGCAATAATCTGAACTGAGGTAATAATCTGAATTGACTTGGATGAAAGTGGCAGCAGGGTTGCTGGTGAGAAGTAGTCCAATTCTGGATATATTTTGAAAGGAAAGCTGACAGAATTTGCCAAAGTATTGGATCTGAGGTGTGAAAAATGGGAAGAACAGCCAATAACACTCATGGGTTTGCTTTCAGAAACTAGAAGGATGAAGTTGCCATTAACTGGTATGGGGAAGACTTTCCGTGGCTACTGCCAGATTCTTAATTCAAGTCCTCATGATTTCTCGGTAGGAGATTCCATCCAACAATCTCCTCATTGATCTCTCTGTTCCACTGACATCTCCCAGTCTACTCTCCACCCCATCACCAGATTTTTTCCTTTCTGAAGCATAGTCTGATCTTATCCTGTCTGCTTAAAATCTTTCAATACCTCTTGAGTGACTGCGGAAGAAGGCACAAACTCTCTTTTGGCATGGGGCCCTTGAATTTCATCTGCTAGAAATTTCCTTCCATTCCTTATTCAATTAAACTCATTTCCCATTTTTCTTTCCTTATGTAACTCTTATTTTCTGTCAGGATTCAAATATGGTCTTTTTTTCCCCCAGCAAATTTTCCCTTAGTCTCTAAAATACATCAGACATAAAATATATTAGCCTGTATTGCAATTTACCCTTTATTTTAATTAAAATGTTTATTGCAATGTACAATGACATACAATAATATTTGAACATGCAAGATTCTCCCTGTTTGCAAAGAATATCACTAGTTCATCTTTTATTAAAAAAGTATGCAACCAAGTATATGCAACCCTAAGTCTTAGAATTTCATTTGGCATGTTTTAAAACTTTATATAAATGACGTCATAGAGTAAGAATTTATGTTAGTTATCTAGAGCTGCCTCACTCATCATCCCATAACTTAGTGACTTAAAGCAACCATAAATCCTCTATTATCTTTTACAGCATGTATGGGCTATGAATTCAGGGATGATTCAGTGGGGGAACTTCTATTTAGAGTTTCTTCTGAGTTTGTAGCTATTTAAAGGCTTCACTAAGGCTGGAGTGTCCAATTTATATGGCTGGCAAATGATTTACTCTCTATTAAGCCTCACCATGGGCTGCTTGCATGCCCTTTTGACACTGAGGACAAGTCTCTCCAGAGTGAGTGATGCGAGAGTAACCAACATGGAGGCTTCTTTGCCTTCATCATGTAGCCTTGAATCGAAATAAATGTGTATAACTGTATTCACATATGCAGGTCTACCAGTACTCTTAATAATGTACATGTGCATTCTATTACTCACATTGGGCAGCCAGCCAGGATTCTATGTAGGAGGAGACGATTTAAATTTGTAAATTCCGATAGGCTAATATCATCACAGGCCATTTTGGAGGAAGAACATTATAGATTGTGCTCTGGGCACCAATGATTTATGTTCCTTCCACATTCAAAATGTACTCATCCTCTTCCAAAACTCCCCAAAGTGTCTTCTTCCTACAGCAGCAGCTCAACGTTTAGGACCTCATCATCTAAACTAGATCCAGGTGCGGAAGTGTGTTCCTTGGAGAACAGTTTCTCAAGTACAGCTCCTTTAGTTGGAAAGGCCTATAAATTAAGGAGATAAATTATCTGCCTCCCCCTGTGTCATGCACCCTACATGCAATGGTAGGACAAGAGTAGGATAGTCACTATTGATACTCTCATTCGAAAAAGAGAAAGGCAAGAGGCACAGAGGAGTTGCTATTCTGTAGCGATTATGAAATGTGCTGAGCAATCGAGTGGCAGTTCCTTGATTAGGACTCAGTCCTCCTACTCTCCACTAGTATTTCCTGTATCTCTTGGCTCTACCCTCTAGGTTCTACCTTCTCAATGTTTAAGTTATTCTTCTTTTTCCATAAAAGATAGCCTGTTTACAGATGAATAGGTGTCTGAGTCCATTTGGGCTGCTGTAACAGAATATCAGGGACTAGATGGATAGTTTATCGACAACAGAAATCTATTTCTCACAGTTCTGGAGTCTGGGAAGTCCAAGATCAAGACACTGGCAGATTCCCTGTCTGGTGAAAGCTCACTTCCTGCTTCATAGATGTTCATCTTCTTGCTGTGTCCTCACATGGCAAAAGGGCCAAGAGAGCTCTCTGGGCCTCTTTGATGAGCATGTGGGCTTCACCCTCATGACTTAAAAACCTCCCAAAGGTCCTACCTCCAAATACCATTTACTGGGGGTTAGGTTTCAACATATGAATTTTGGGGAGATGCAAACATCTATAGTTGTAGATTTCTTAGTCCATTTCCTGGCTGCAGAAGTTTGGGGATCCTAGACCTATTTTCATTTGGAGTGTTTCTGCATTTTGTAGTCCAAGCCAATGCAATTCTTTTTAAAACTTTGTAGGTCTCCCTTGAGTGTTTCTGAGTTTGCTCATTTAGACAAAGACAACATTCCCAAATCCCTCTTCAAAAAGCACTTCTCCATCTTACATTTCTGCTGCAGCTTGTGAGGGTAACACCCCCAGCATTGTTAGCTCTATGGTTCAAGAGAGGAGATCTAGGCTGGCACACACTAAAAATCCTTAGAGGGCTGGGGCATTCCTCAAATGACTTAAATATTTATTGAGGTTTGTTCTTCTTAGAAACTCTGGTGTAATGTATTTAGGTAAAATATATTATCTAAGCAAGTTATTACCCCAGCACCAAAGCATACGTGATTCATAAACAAAGAAAAGTTACCTAAGTAGAGTACCCATATGACTAGAAAATTTAACTCTCGAAAACAGAAGGAAAAGGAGTTTCTTAGCTCAAGTGTGTGTGTGTGTGTGTGTGTGTGTGCACATGTGTGCATTGCTTGTGCATGTACATGTGGGGGGATAATGGTGGGAAAGAAATGGTGAGTTGACATTAGAATACTCAGAAATATTACTTACCAAGATTAAAAATTATTTATTTGTATTTTCTCAATAAGGTTATGAATAATCTCAACTTGTGTAAGTTATAGGACAATTAAAATATAGGGATCCAGGTACTCGAATTTATAGCTAAACTCATAAATTGCCATAGGTTAAAAAAAATGAAGGACTAATTATTCTTCTATTTTTTTTTTACCAAAACCGCTCTGAATTAAATATTTGTCTGCACTTCAAATAACACTAATTAAAATTATCCATAGAGGTTTTATTTGTATGTCTGGTTTTGAGGCAAATACGGACAGTGGTAAAGAATTATTTTAACAAAGAGTATTTCAATATATTATAAATAATTTTCCTCCCTTTAATTACTATGAAAACTTCAAAAATTGCAAATGAATGAATAAACTAGCAAAATGAAATAAGCATGAAAACTGGTTTAATAACCTTAGCTATCAAACTAATTGTGAATAACTAGAAACACTTCATTCAGAACTGTTTTATAGAGTGATTAAATGTGATTTGCATAATTTTCTTTTGAAGTAAAAATAGACCTAAAATATTCTATAAAATGGAAGCAAGAAAGCACATCTGAATGAAATATTTCATAGCTCAGTGTGGGAGAGTTAAATTTTCATTTTATCCAGTTTTATGGAAAATATATCTGAAATGATTTATTCCATTTATTTATTCAGCTAGTCATTAGATCATCCATTCATTCCAAAATATTTTGAACTAGATCTCTGCCAGGTTTCAGCATGCAAATTCTCACATAATTGCCAAAATCCAAATTGGCTCTGTTGAAAGAGGTAATAAACAAACATTCTACATGTAACTAAAATTCTGAAAGTGATCAACATATTGAGCAGTCCATTTGCAGGAAATGAAGGAGTTGGAATTTCAAAGCCTTTAGTAGACCATTAGACTTCCACAAATGTTAGTTCTTTGTTTATTTGTTTGTAAAATCGCAAGCCCAGAAGAGAAACCAAACAGCACAAAGGGATAAAAAATACTTTTCCAAATCTTTTCAGGTCTTTGGCCCCCTCTCAACCAGTGAAAATGAATGAGGAAATATATTTCTGTGTGTCAATTTTATTAATAAAAAGTGCTTTTCTTCTGTACTCACTAACTAAAGTAGAACAAATATTCTGAGAATATGAGGTACAGTAGATGACAATTTTTACATATCTAAGGCAACAAGGGCGATTCTTGTTGTGTGTTATGTGGGACTCTATTTTCCTGGCCACATCACCCATTTTTATTAATCTAGCTCTAAACAGAAGTGACTGAACTTTAGTACTCAGGAAAGTTTACTGCTCTTTTCAAAGTTTTGAAGAAATCATAACATAGCCGGAGAAAATGAAAAGCAGCAAGGAAGAAATACAATAGTTGATGAATTTGACTGGTCTGTTAATATCTTTCTTCCTTTTGCTTCCCCGATTTGGCCTTTTCAGCTTCAGGCAGAGGTACTACTCAAAGAATTCCCAGGGTGGGATCAGTCATCAAATTACGGGTTTTGTTTTTATTTGCTTAGTAATTGTTAAAATAACTCTAATTTTTAAATTGCTTAATATGGCTAGGCATTGATCTAAACATTTACAAACTTTTTAACCCATAAAACAATCCCATGTGGTAGGTGATTGGATTCTCATTTTGCAGATGAGAAAATTGAATCTTAGATGAATTAAGTATCTTGCCCAGGTTTATATGGGCAATACACAGCAGAGTTGGATTTGGAAATGAGACTGAACCCAAAACAATTAGGCCAACTTAAGGATGGTTCCAGGTTTTGTGAAACCCGAAGCTGAAAGGAGTTTTAGAGCCACCTACTGAGAATAAGTCATCACAAAATTAAAAACATTGAATTAGATACAACACAATGCATTATGATCTCTGGTCATGCACCTTTAGGTCATGATTCTGGGCAAGTTGACACAGTGGGCACTAGGCAAATTACTGAAAGTCATGCTTCCTTTGGAATGACCAACAATTACTTAGGCATACACAAAAGTAACTGCAAACCACTTCCATATTCCACTATACCTTGAATATATTATATACATTACATTATATATTACATATTACATTATGTATTGTTATATTATATTAATTTTCCACATGGAGCTTGGTGTATCCCAGACAAACCTTGTTCTCACATATTGTTCTAGTATGTCTATTAATTCTGCCCACTTTAATGATTGAATATCTCCAAATTTGAATAATAAACCAAAGGATTACCCCAACTAAAAACTGAATCAACCCTAAGTCAAATCTTACCTGGGAAGAAAATTTCTTCCAACTATAACAAATAAATAATACAATAATTAATTACAACCTGTCTTGACTTGTAGATTTATTGTCTTAAAAATATGTTTGATTTACATGGAAAGTTTGAAGAGCAATGACGAGTTAATTATTTCTGGCTTTAACAAAAGAACACCAATAAATAGTTAAATCCAGAAGTATAAAGGCAAAGAAAAAGCACAAGCATCAGTAAAAATAAAAAGAGAAAGGATACATTTCCAGTCATCAGGCCATACACTCTGAAAGTAGCAGTTGAAGGAAAAGAACCAAAAATTCACCTATGATATGGCACAATTCCTCATCCTATCTCCACTTTTCAGAGCTGATAGTAGATAAAGTCACTGAATAAATAAAACTCATACTACTGTTTCTCAAATCTTCGAATTTGAACAGACACAAGCCAAAGGGTGAAAGAAGCAACTGGGTGAACACCCTAGTGGAACTTTGTAGTGTATGTTTATAATCCGCATCACAGATCTTCTAAGAGAAGAAAGAATGGTAAGGGTCATAACTTTCCAGTGCTTCCTACTGATTTATGGGAACAATTGGAGTCCAAATATATGCCGACATGGGAGAAACATAGATCCCTGACTAAAGTCAATAACACATTTCACAACATTTCAGAAGTGAGTGTGGATGCAACCCTCCATAAAGGCTGCCAGCTACCCAACTCAGCCATCCACCCAACTCCGCCATCCACCCTTCTTCCTCCCTGAACTATGTGTACTTCAGGTTCAGAATGAGAATAACATCTCCTGAAACCAATCAGTTTTTAACTCAAAAGGGTAAGGTTACACATTGTGTAAGAAATATGTCAAAAATATTTCATATGTGTGGCATCTGAGAATGATGTTCATGTGAATGATGCTTGAAATAACAATAAATAGCATGGTGACTGCACCACTGAATCACAGTTACAGAAAAGCAAAAAAAAAAAAAAAAAGGAAAGAAAGAAATAGCATAGAGATAGAGAAGTAAAATTTAAAAATCAATTTAAATTTTATTAAAACAAAGGCATGTTTTTTTAAAGCATTCATATATAGCAGTCCAAATCTTGATTCTCATGAGAAAGAACTTTAAACACACTTAGGGTATTTTTTTCCCTGATGTTTAACTTCATCTTTCAAAATACTATGTATAGAGTACAATATACAGATTTATAAGTTGCAGACATTATTGACTTCTTCTGATGGTAGACAGAGGTTTTAAAACAATTAAATTACTGCTTTCCTCCTTCCTCCCAATAAATTCATATGCCCTTTTAGTGTTAAAATATTGCTCAATAATTTAATACTATGATTAGGTAAAAGTAGTATATTTTCTTTCCTTTAGAACTTTTTGTTATGAAACTTCAATTTCTCTGAATCATTGGGTAAGTCTCTCTACACTATCACCCCTGTAATTTGATTCTCAATAAAATTTTTCCAATAACTTGTCTGACAACATGTCTGATCCTTTTTATTGCCTGGTGATAATCTCCCCACATATCCTTTATCTCCATACTTTGATTCTATGCTGGCTCTGTCTGCTTCCAGGGTCTGTGGCAAGGATGCCATTCTGGAGCTACCCTTCATTTCTTCTCATGTTAGAGCCCCAATTTCTCAGGTTTTATTTATTACTTACTTTGTTTTAAGGAAGCTACTTCTACAGGTTGTGTAAGAAATGGTATTTAGCTTTATTTAATTCTCTTATAGGTGGCTCAATATAATTGAGACACAGATGCTGTTAAAAATGCACAACATATATCCTCTGAGGGCTTTATGAAATGAAGGAGATATTCAAAGAAAGGATTTGGTTAGCTAATTCCCAGGAAAACAGAAGTAAAAAATGTTACTTTTTATTGTTTATGACAGTTACATAGAAGATTTATAGTAATATAATATACAATACACCATAAATTATATAAATTGTGAAAAGGAACTGCCAAAAAATCTTGTAAGTTTGAGGTGCTGGTGGTTATTTATATAGAAATCACAAAAGAAATTTGTGTGTTATATAGATAGAGAAAATGAATACACATTTTGATGTTTGAAATCAGGATTCTTACTGTGGAAGAAGGATTTATAAGCAGGGAGTGGGTGAAGTTGAAGAACTCTGTGGTGTTGGGTTTTAGTTAGAGATATCAATGTGAACACCTACGTTTTACAACCATATATACCGCACCTCAGATTATTGAAAGAGCCTATTAACAATAACCACAGTAGCAACCACATAAGCATATGTAGGGCAGATTGTGATTCCTAGAAACCCAGTCCCACTAACAGGAATTAGTCACCTTAAGGAAATATCTGATTCCAAATATAGAATGTATAAATAAGGAGATGAGCCTAGGATAGCTTTTCATACCAGAAAACAAGAGACATTCCAAGAATAATGGACACATATTAAAAACAATAGCAACAAAGATTTGGTTTAAATGGGTTTCTACACTGAGCATCTAATTTGAGCATAAAGAATAATGGTGGTATTGAATTATAATACATGACATGACAAAGAATCCACATGTCCTACATGCTACTCAAAAAGGGAAGTTGGTGAGAAGAGATAGCTAACTATATATGTAGAAATAATGATAGGTTTAGAAGAGTTACCATCTTGCAAACATTTTTGTATTGATTGATTCAGGCAAAGTGCATCAGTGGATGATAAAACTATTGGATGAAAAGTTGGTAGAGAATAGGGTATTCAAAAGGCCTGAAAATATCTCCTCACAGATTATATAATAATTATAAAGTGAAAAGGAACCTCTGCAAAAGAGAAATTTGGCAGGTACTATACTAAACAAGTCATCAAATTTGCCATCAAGATATATGATCTGCTGACATGTTTGTCTCCTAGAGTGAGGCAACTCGAAGTAAGATGTCAAGTATTTTCACCTGTGTAATCACATGCCAACAACGGTTAACCTGATCTAATTTATGTAGAAAGATTCCAGAATGCATGATATTCTACCAGAAAGATGGCTCAGCACTTCAAAATATTGAAGTCATGTAAAATGCAAACAAGATGAAGGAATCTATACTAAATCAAAGGAAATTAAGCATGAATACTAAATGTAATCTGTAATCTTTGTTTGGGTCTTAGAATGGGGAAATGCTAACTAGGAGAGATTTGGGGATAAATGAAGAAATTTGACTGTAATTATTGTTAAAGTAATATTATCTAAAATATTCAACAATATTCATTCAACAGTGCTGTTTTTTCATATAATGATATAATGACAGTTAGTTATGTAGAAGACCACCCCAGTTTAGGAGACACATGTTAAATATTTAGAGATGAGGTGTGGCAGCATCTACGTCTTACTCTCAAATGTTTGAGCAGGAGAAAAGAGTGTGTATGTGTATGTATTTCTTCCTGTATCCAGCTTGGTAAATCATGTTTTTTTTGTTTTGTTTTGTTTTTTTAAGAAATTTGTCTATACAATCTAAGTTGTTAAATTTATGGGTCCATAAAAAAATCCTATTATTTGTACATACATTTTTATGGATACTATTCTCTTATTATCTTTTCAATAACGGTTTGCTAATTGTATCCCACTTTTTAATTCTTAATGTTGCTATTGTGTGTTTTCTTTCATTTTTTTCTCTGGAATTAATCTTGCTACTAGTTTATCAGTTGTTAATCATTTAAAATAACCAGTATTTGGCTTTGTTAATTTTTTTATGTCTACTTTATATTTCATTGGTTTCTGCTTATTGATTTATATTTTCTTCTAAGTTCTTTAGGGATAATTTGCTAAATTTTTGAGGTTTCTTGAAATGAAAACATTTATTTTAACTTTTCTTCTTTTGTTTTTTATATATATCCATTTAAATATATGTACCATATATACATATATGTAAAGCTAAAAACTCTCAAATACTACTTATATCCCCCAAATTTAGATACAATATATTTCATTATCATTCAGTTCAACCTAGTTTTTAATTTTCTTCTTGTTGTGTTCCATGACCCATGAATGAATTTCTAGAAGGACTATGCTTAATTTCTAAATATTTGGGAATTATTTGAAATATATTCTATTTTGGTAAGTTCTCATTACATTTGAAAAATACTTGTGCATTTTGTAAGTATTAGATGCAGGGTTCTATACGTGTCTACTAAAGTTATATGTCTTATATTGAAGGAGTGTTAAAACTTTTCAACTTTGTGGTTTTTTACCTATTTCTTTTTTAAATTTGTCAGTTCCTGCTTCATAAATTCAGAGGTTATAGTAAGGTCCATACACATTTAGGTTGCTATGTCTTCTGAAGGATTGATCTGTGTTTTTGTAACACCCGTGGTTGTAAATTTATTTTGTCTGATACGAATATAGCTAAACTGGTCTTTTTTGTTATTGTTGTTGTTCTTGATATAATTGCACAATACAACGTTTTCCATAGTTTTATTTTCAAGCTATCTTTGTCCTTGAATTGAAAGTATACATTTAAAATGTGTTATACTAAATATACCAGTTCCTTGATCTTGGGCTTCCCAGCCTCCAAAACTGCAAGAAATATATTTCTGTTGTTTATAAGCCATCCAGTCTATGGTATTTTTGTTATAGCAGCCTAAACATATCAAGATAATATAGCATATTATTTCAATGACTGTTTTTGTAATGATTATAGTATGTAAATCTGTTACTATTAACAATATATTTATTTGATGAGGCTGAACTACACTCTCAAGAAACCAAGTGATGAGAAATCCCAATGTCCATTTTCTACTGATAGTACATGCTATTTAACAAACTGTTTATTATGGGGGGAAAAAAATCTCACAGAGTAACCATGTACATCATTTAAAGTATTTTAAAATATCATCATGTTGTAATTGAAAACGATAGAGTATCTCCTTTATAAGAAAAAATAACTAGTAGTACTGATTACATATTATATACTACATCACAATTTGAGTTATTTGACAGTTTCAATTTCCCTAAGATGTCAATTACTGTAAATTCATAGTGTTTACACTTTGTTTTTAGTGTGGAATGAATGTGCTCAATGTAACTGTCTTTTTGATAATTATGGGTCATAAAAGAATTTGCTTCCAGGTATGTAAAATTCTGGAGGCATAAGAATTTTAAAAATTAACTCTGAATAATTCAAAATATGGTAGCATTAATATAGTATATGCATGTCCAAATCAACCGAGAAGATTACAACAAAACCAATAGTTGAATTAAACTTGAGATTAACTTGAAGCTCACTTTCAAGCACGGCTGCAGACCAAGTGCAACCTTCTGCCATGAGAACATAAAGACAGCTGGGTCCAGACCTCAATGTGAACCTCTTGGGATTAGAAGGAGACAACCAGGTGAGATAAATGCTTATCTATTATCTGTCTGCCTTCTCCTTCTAGCAATATTGATTTGGACAGGAAGTAAGAACCCAGGCAAAACAAGAAAGATTGATTATATGAGATCTGTCACAAGATAAGTATTGGAAAATGACAATCCTCTTCCTGAGGTGGAAATTGTAGTTCTCATTCTTCTGTGTATTCTTGGTACCTTGAAATTCTAAGTGGTCATTCTTTCTGGAAGGATATGCAAATGGAGGGTGGATCACAGAGAAATCAGAGAATGAGGAAAATCTGCAAACAATAGGAGGAAAGTAATTGCTTGAAACGTAGAAATGAACTGAGAACCTGAGGTCCAGCGGGAGTATGTCTTTGGAAAACAGGACCCTGGAGTCTGTTCTTAAAGAGAATTAATGCGACAATAACTAGTGGTGACTATGTGCCAGGAACTCTTGTATGTATTGTACATGAATTAATTAATTTAATTCTTCCTAAATATTGAGGTAAGTATGATTCTATAGCATCATTTTATGGCTGAAGAAGCTGAATCACAGAGAAGTAACTTGTTCAAGGTCACTCAGACCTTGGTGTATCCAGTTGAACAAAGATCCTCTGGTTCTAGAATCTGTAGTCTTTCCCGCTTCTCTCATGAAAAACCTTCAGAATAAAGGCAGATATTGGATAGGCTAAGTTTACATTTACTGTGAAAGAGCAGGGCATGCTTAATTTGTAGTGAGAACCAGACAGAAAACCATTGGTGCCTCTATCAGTTAATGAGTTAACTCTCAGTAGATGAAGAGTTGGAAGTCCTGCAAATGGAGTGTGGAAGGGAAGAGGGATGACCTCCAGATTGTGGTAGGACAATCTCAGATCCAGGGACAGAATTTGGATGAAGGTAGGGAAGAGAGCAAAGGAGAAAGGAAGTGGACCAGAAGTAAAGATGGGCTTTGCAAGTGTCAGAATTTTCAAACTTTCAGAATGGGTAAAGGAACCAAAAAAGGATTATTAGAGGGGGGCCAAAACAACAATGAAGTGTCACTAGAATGGAAGTGTACAAGATTTTTCCCCCCAAAGGATCAAAATATTACTTAGGTACCCACAACTCATGAAGAGATTGCTTTCCAGATTCAGAAAGATACCATGGACCTCATTACATCTT
Source organism: Mirounga leonina (assembly GCF_011800145.1). Taxonomy (NCBI): domain Eukaryota; kingdom Metazoa; phylum Chordata; class Mammalia; order Carnivora; family Phocidae; genus Mirounga; species Mirounga leonina. The sequence continues at coordinate 13,940,700 of NW_023270865.1, forward strand.
TGATAAACCAAATATAACTCAGAGTTATTTGTCAATATCATGAGTGAGCTGTCCCCACAGAGGATGTAAAGTGGCTAATTCTAATTTTGAGAATTCCAGAGCTATCCCATGAGGCCACCTAATAAAGCAAAAAGCCAGTAGATGAGCATAATTCCCCGTGAACATCTACTGTTAGGAGAAGGTGACAGTGTCATAAGGTGGAAAAAGTAGATGCTTTTTGAAATCTTAAAGTCATAGTTTCTTCCTCTGAGTAGTGTCTGCAATTTTTTGTTGTTGTTGTTGTTTTTCTTAATTTTCTTTGACATTGAGGACACAAGTTCTTGGGAGTTTGTTTTTATTTTCTTTAAAATCAGGATGAGAATGTTAACTTGACAGTGCTGTCTCAAGTGTTAACATGGTATATACGTTTTCTGCGGTGCCTGACTCCATAAATACTAATGTTTTCTGATAGCCTTTGAAATTGTTTCTATAATTTTACTATTTTTATTTTTTAAAGATTTATTTATTTGAGAGATGGGGCAAGGGAGTAGAGGGAGGGGCAGAGGGAGAAAAGCAGACTCCCCACTGAGTGCTGAGCCCCATTCAGGGCTTGAGCCCAGGACCCTGAGACCATGACCGCAGCTGAAACCAAGAGTCAGACACTCAATGGACTGAGCCAACCAGGCTCTATAATTTTAGATTCCAAATATTTCTGATATTTATGTCCTGACTTATAATAACTATTAGCAAAGCTCATAAAGGAAAAAGGAAAAAGCAAGGAAAGGGAAGTATTTTAGAATTGATTTTCATGACAGCATAGGCTAAGCTGTTGTAACTTCAGGGGCTCGAGGTAACAGTCCAGGGTAAGTGGGTGATCCAATCAGGGAATGAGCATTCTCTGGGATATGGCCCTAGGGCTTAATCACGTACATGGAGAAAGCTTTCCAGGGCCATGGCATGGCCCAGTCTGTGATCTGGAAGTAGCCCCCATCTCTTCTGCTTTCATTCCATGATTCAGTGCTGGAAGACTGATGTTAGGGTAGACAGGTTGAGGAGACCTGAGCTCAGAGAAAACAAAACAAAATGAAACAAAAGAACTCCTGCCATTAAATGGCAACATTATCAATGCTATGATCCGGGTATGAATACATTGCAATGAAAGCATAGATGAAGAAGCAACTAAGTATTTTGAAGTAAAGAATAGCTTTGCTCAGCCCTCACCTTTATTGATTTCTATTAGTATTTCGTTATGTTGCCAGGATACACATACACTTCCCTTTCACTGATACATGTGACAGTGTACTTTTTGGTGTCAATTTTAAGATATCTGTGCTATTTTTCTAATTTTTAAAATCTCACTTCCCAAGTTTTGGTGTTTCCCCAGCATTTGCTCTTATGTCTAGCGCACTGAAATAATCATAATGGTAGAAGTGTGTTCTTCAAGTCATTTAAGTTAACTGAGTGGCTCTTGCCTGAGTATACCACTGCTCTCATTTCTTCATTTTTTAAGATGAGAATTAAATATAAGCAGATGTTTGAAATTAATGTAACTGAAGATTGGAGAGGGAGAAGGGTAATGAGTCAGTGGCATCAAACCCTGGGAGGAACAGAGAAGCTGACTCAACATCACTGAAACATGGGAGCTGGGGGTACCTGGGTGGCTCAGTCGCTTGGGCAACCCACTCCTTATTTCAGCTCAGGTCAGGATCTCAGGGTTGTTAGATTGAGCCCTATGACGCGCTCCATGCTCAGTGCAGAGTCTGCTCGAGATTCTTTCTCTCACACTCCCTCTGCCCCTCCCCTCCTAAAAAAGAAAAAAAGAAAGTAAAGAAAAAAGAAACAGAGGAGCTGAACTGGGAGAGGAGAAACAGGTGATAAAGATGGGCCATAATGGGTGTATGTTGAGTTGATTGAACATTCAAATGGTAAGACTTACTAAAAGTCCTCCATTGAAACATCATGTTGAGTCCTTGCATTATCACACCCTCTTCTAACCCCACCCAATCATGGATCAAATGTGCTAAGAATGTTAAATTAATGAAAGTTATTACTTCTTTCCTATTGAACTATCCAAGGTGTTTTATGTGTCTTGAGTTTCAATTTCATTAAGAAGCTATCAGTAACACATTTACGAACATTAATTGACACGAGTATGCCCTCCCAAATGTAAATATATTTTGTGATATTACAGTGATGTAATTTTGCATAATCATTTTCCAAATATTGTTAAATACTAACACCTATCTTAGACAATAAGTTAGTTTCCCACCGTTAGAAATTGAGAAGTTTTGTATACATACCTAGGGCTGCATTTTCTGGGTTGTAGGTACACATGTTTTTAACTTTACCAGATACTGCTAAATGAGTCCCATCGGGGTTAATCCTCTTTACTATGAATTGTGTATAAAATAGCAGCTCACTTTCCAAACGTAAGAACTAATTACCAAATCATTCATCTTGAAACAAGACTTCTCTCTGATTTTTTTTTTTTTTTCTGGGTAAACTCTTTACTAACATACTGTCACAGTATAATAGAATTTTTTTAACACTTTTTTTTAAGAATTTATATTTTCGATTTGCCTTTCATATCACGTAGTGTAATAACTCCATTCTTAAAGTCAAATATATTATTGAAATAGTAATTAGGGATGCTAATTTATATAACGTAACTACTGTTTTTTTTTTTTCTGAGACATGGTAGGTTTATTGGCTCATTTAATATACTCACTGAAAACAACACAATGTCTGCGTCTAGAGTGCCCTCCAAATTTATGAGTAATGCTGAAATAACCAAAGATCTGTTATACACATTAGAAGCAGGCATAGAGAAAGGTCACTAATTTTGCTTCTGCAGATTTGCACATGTTGCTAGGCAATGGAAGAAAATCACAGTCCTGAAGTTCTAGATCGCCTTTTTCCGACATCCGTTATTTAAAAAAACACAAACTCCCCAAAAAAGCCCCCAAAAAGCAAATATATTTTTGTGTTGTAAATATATTTTGTGATTTTACAGTGATGTAATTTTGTATAATCATTTTTCAAATATTGTTAAAAATTAACACCTTAGACAATAAGAAAGCTAATTTCCCATAGTTAGAATAAGTGAAGTATTATTTCTCATTTTCTCTTGTTTTCCTTGTGACACACTTCCAGATATTTTATTCAACATTATATTTAGAATATGGCAGTTTTCTTCTGAAAGTCCAAAAGAGTGTTCAGTAGTCTCTTGGCATGCATAGGTTTAATATTTGGGTCTTTAATTTTTCATGAGTGGCATTGTTGATTATCTATATACCTTACTACTTTTGCTGAGGAATATATTTGAGAATGAGTTTCGCAGACCACTCAGAATTCTTATCCCATGCGTTTCACGTTTCTCTACATAGGCTCTCTTTCTTGTGAACCAGAAACCAATGACCTCTGAGGCTTTACCTACCCACTTCACACATGCACGCGTTATTTCAGCTCCAATGGTGGAAAAAGCCATAAGGTTTGGTTCACAACATTTCTTTAATCATAATAAAAAAGAGCCTGGTGATGGTCAACCTTGAGATTATGGGCTTTCTGAGGTCTTCAAGAAGCACTCCTCTTGAATGTCAAGTTATCTGCTGACATAGTATGCCATTCATTGTGACATCTGTAGGCAAGGATCAGAGCTGATGGGATTTTACTTACTTATCTGAAGGCTACATATGTGTCTAAAGCATTCTCTAAGGAACACAAGCCAGAAGGAAAGCGAGCCTGTGGAACTCCCTTCAGGCCTTCAGGGCTAGAATACATGACTGTCTCTCTTTCTCTCTGAGAATGGGCACTCTCCTTGCATTTTGTTGATTTTCATCTGCTGTGAACCTGCCTTCTTACTGGAACTATTTTCAGTGTTATTTTGTCTTAGGCCTTCTTCAGTTCCTTCACTTGTGCTTAAATTGGGGTCTCTTGCCCAGTGTTGTCAGTGTATCCCGGACATCCCTTCTGAACATCATCACCTTGTGTGTCGTAACTGCATATGGACCTCCCCCCAGACTGCATATTTCAACATGGTGGAGTCCTTACCCATCCCCTACCTATGACAGGTATTCACACAGGGCCTGGAATATAGTAGGGGCTTAATAACCATGTGTGGAGGTAATTATCATGTGGCAGTTAAAAACATGAATCTGGAGTCACACTGCTTGGGGAAGAGTTCAGGCTCATTTTTGTTTATTTAGAGAGAGAGAGAGTGAGCGGGGAGGGACAGAGGCAGAAGGAGAAGAGAATCTTAAGCAGGTTCCACGTTCAGTGTAGAGCCCAACGTAGGCTTGATCCCAAGACCCTGAGATGACAACCTGAGCTGAAATCAAGAGTCTGAAGCTTAACTGACTGAGCCACCCAGGCGCCCTGCTGAGTTCAAGTTCTAATACTGATAAACCTTATTTACCTTCAAGACTTCTGCACAGGGCCCCACACCTTACATGCTGCTCAAATTACTGAGAACCATTTACATATGCTACACTATAAATGCTCAAACCTGTAGTCCTCATTACTGATGACTTTGGGTAAGTTATTAAATTTCCACTAGTCTTGGTTTTCTTTTCTTTTCTTTTTTTTTTCTTTCTATTCTTTTCTTTCTTTCTTTCTTTTTTTTTTTTACAGATAGAGAGAGACAAAGGGACAGAGGGAGAGGGAGACAGAGAATCCCAAGCAGACTCCATGCTCAGTGTGGAGCCAGTTGTGAGGCTTTATCTCACGACCCCAAGATCACGACCCCAGTCAAGAGTTGGTCGCTTAACTCACTGAGCCACTCAGGCACCCCTGGTCTTGATTTTCTTATCTTAAAATTAGAATAACTATTGTCCCTACTTCAAAAAAGTATAAAGATTAAAAGAATTACTATATACCAAGTGCTTAAAACATTGCCTTTACAGAGCAAGCACTGTTACTTTTATTTTCTTTTTATAACTATTATTAAATGAGATGTGAAGTCATCACAACTGTAGCCTACCATTCCATTAAATATATAAGCCATTTACTTTTTCCAATCTCTGAGTGATCATTAGGTTTTTCCCATTTTTTACCTTTATGGTTATTTCAAAATAAAAAAGCAGGCTAATACATGTCTCCATGAGCACTCATCTCTGGGAAAGACACCTAGAAATAGAAGTGTGGATCCAAGGACATGCACATGTTAATCTAACCAGCTAAAGACTAATTGCCCTCTGGGATCACACTAGTCATGTATATCTTCTTGTTCCTCACATCTTTACAATACTTGGTTTACTCCTTATCAAGCTGATAGGTGTGAAATATTTCACTGGTCCTATGCTAGTTTTCAATTGCTGCCATAACAAATCACAAATCTAGTGGCTTAAAATAACCATTTATTATCTCTCAGTTCTGTAGATCAGAAGTCTCAGAATAGCATGACTCAGCTGGGTCCAGACTTTAAAATCTCACAAGGGAAAAATGGAGGTTTTTGCAAGGTCTCTTTCTAGAGTCTCTGGGGATGAAACCACTTCCAAGCTCAGTCACATTGTTGGCTGAATTCAGGTCCCTTTTCCATATTGGCTGTCAGTCAGGGACCAGTCTTTGCTCTTAGAGGCTGTTTTCACTTATTCTTTCTGTATGTTTTACCTCCAACAATGATGGGTCCAGACCCTATCATACTGAAATTTTTAGAGTTCTCCTTAGGCTTTACCTCTCATTTCAGCTGGAGAAATTTCTCTACTTTAAGGGCTCATTTGATCAAGTTGGGCCCACCAAGATAATCCAAACCAGTCTCCCCATCTTGAGGCTCATACCCTTAATCATATCTGCAGGCTTTTTTGCCTTGTAAAGCCCTGAGTTGCTTGGGATCAGGGCCAAGACATCTTTAGAAGGGTGTCATTCTACTACCACAGTTCTTTCAATTTGCATTTTGCTAATTACTATTGCGGGTGAGCATATTTTCTACGTTAATCGGCTATATTGGTTTTCTGTGTTTTGGATCGGATATTCATATCCTTTATCCAATTTTCTATTGGGTCATTTCTTTTTTTTTTTTAAGATTTTATTTATTTATTTGTCAGAGAGAGAGAGAGAGCATGAGCAGGGGAGTGGCAGAGGGAGAGGGAGAAGCAGGCTTCCTGCTGAGCAAGGAGCCAGATGCGGACTGGCTCCCAGGACCCTGGGATCATGAACTGAGCCAAAGGCAGACACTTAACTGACTGAGCCACCCAGGCATCTCTCATTTATTTTTTCTTATTGATATGTGTGGTTTATTATATATTGGGCTAATAATCATTTATCAGTTATGTGCATTGAAATATTTTTTAAATTATAGCTTAACTTTTAAATGAGTTCATGATGTCTTAAAATAGTCAAAGACTTCACATTTTGATGTGGTCAAATTTAAGTCATTTTCCCTAACCCTAATATTATAAACATGCATTTATATTGCCTTCTAAAAGTTTTCAGCTTTCTCTTTTTTCATTTCCTTTTCCTATATGTGTCTTTAAATGATTTGGAATGAATTTTAACACATGAGGAGATACAGGTATAGTTTTGCCTTTAATAAAATTTGCATTGTCAGTATTTAATAGTACTGATGTCTTTTTTGGTATTGATGTTAAATTCCCGTATACAAAGTTTCTATGTATTTCTGACTCTTAACTCTGTACTTTACAATTAATATCATAACTTGCCATTATTAACTGTAGTAAATCATGCAAACTGGTAAGGAAAATCCTTCATTATTAATATTTCTTAAGTTTTCCAGGGCTTGTGTATTTTAGGATCAGTTGGCTAACTTTTGTGAAAAACTGTTTAGTAATGTTAAATATTATATTGAATTTATTTATTTTTAAAGATTTTATTTATTTATTTGACAGAGAGAGACACAGCGAGAGAGGGAACACGAGCAGGGAGTCAGAGAGGGAGATGCAGGCTCCCGACTGAACAGGGAACTGATGCGGGGCTCGATCCCAGGACCCTGGATCATGACCCAAGCTGAAGGCAGCCACTTAACGACTGAGCCACCCAGACGTCCCTTATATTGCATTTATCGTTCGTATTACCAAGAACTATGATCTTCATAATCCTAACTTCCTTTCATTAAAAAAAAAATGTTTCACATTCATGTAGGTTTTGTTGTTTGTTTTATTTTGATAGCTGCTATGATTTCAATGTTTGTGTCCTCCGAAAATAGGTTAAAATCCTAACCCATCAAAGGTGATGGTATTAGTAGGTAAAGCCTTTGGGAGTATTTAGGAGATGAGCATGGAACCCTCATGAATGGGATTAGTGCTCTTGTAAAGAGATCCCACACAGCTCCCCAGCCCCATCTGCCATGTAAGAATACAAAGGTAAGTCTGCAACCCAGAAGAGGGCCCCCACCTGACCATGCTGGCATCCTGATCCGAGACTTCCAGCCTCCAGAACTGTGAGAAATAAATTTCTGTTTTTTATAAGCCACCTAGGTTGTGGTGTTTTATTATAGCAGCCCAAATGCACTAAGACAATAACTGTTACACTTTTTCCCTTAAGGTTTTTGTTGTTGTTGTTGTTAGGCTAAATTCAAGAACCTATGGCTTTTTTTATAATCTTATTGATTTTTTTTTTTTTTTTGCTTTTAATAGTTTATTTGGTCTTTTGAATATTCTATGTAGACAAACCTAACAGTTGTGGATATTTATAATTGTGTTCCTTTGTTCCAAACCTTTATGTTTTTTTATCCATTTGTCTTGTGTTTTTGTGTTGTCTCAAACTCCCCTAAGATTATGAAGAGAGGTGATGACGATGGTTATCCCTGGTATGTTCATTCTCATTCTCATTTATTTGAGAGAGAGAGTGAGAGAGAGAAAGAGCACAAGAGGGGGGAGCGGGAGAGGGAGAAGCAGACTCCCTGCTCAAAGGTATCCTTATACTTTGACGATTAAACAAACATTTAAAAACCCAATTAAAAAAATACATTGCTGAGTTTAATTTGTTCATTTTTTATTAATGAGTAGCATCTTTGTTCATAAGTGAAATTGGCTGAAATTTCCTCATTCCATCTTTGGTTTGAATGTCTCATTAAATGAATTAAAGAAATGGAGATGCTTTCTCTTTTTCTTTATCTGAGACTAGTGTGCACATAAATTAAATACTAACATTTCTGTGAATGTTTCATAGAACATATCTGTTGAGTTATCTAAACCACAAAAGTTTTGAATTCTTTTACCAATATTTCCATTTCTTTAATGGTTTTATATGTATTCATATTTTTTGTTTCTTCTTGAATCAGTTATGATTCCTCTAGGAATTTGTCAACTTACGTTTTCATTATACATGAAATATTGTTCTTGATTTCTTTCCAATTTTCTTATTTTTGCCTTCTCCATAGTTTCCTTAGGCCTCATGTCTTTTGATATTTTCTTATGTTTTCTGTCTGTTAAAAAAAAAATTATTAATATCTCATGGTCTCACCTACTGCTTTATCCCTAAGAAATCTCAGCCCTGTTCACCACATCCTTCTGAGATTGTGGTTGTTGTCCCTGCCCATTTACAGTCACAATTGAATAAGGATGTTCAAAGTAGCACCCAAGTCCCTGGTTCTGTTTTTGTCCTGCCTCGATTTTGTACATCGTACTCCTGATGGTCAAGGTCAGTTAGTCTTCGTGAGAGGGCAACTCCTTTCTTGCCTTCTGGTCCCTGGATATAAGGAGCTTAAAATGCCCAACTGACAGCCATAGCTTCTAATAAATGGTACTTCTCCTATGTCCCTCAGCCCCTTTCAGTAATAGAATCCAAGAGTTACATGAGTAGGAAGCAGAAATTACCTCAATGGATCACTTAAACAGATGTTAAGTGTGGCCACTTCTACTTACACCCGCTGGTTTGTGGACTTATAAATTCTTCCTAGTGGGGAGACAATGCTGTACAGAGGTCTCCAACTGAGTGCATTATACCTATCCTGAAGAATGGCATTGTGTCTTAATAGAGTTTGGCTTCCCTACTGGCTCTTCAGCTGCCAACTGGCCACTAAGTGGCTGGCTGTTCCCTTGAGGTATGGTGCCATCATACTGGGGACTCAGCTTTAATCTCTGTGACTGGCATGTTGGTTCTTCAGCAGGGACAGTGTGAGATCAGCTTTAGTGAGTGGTGGTCTGCAGCATTTGGTTAATTAAATCCTAAATCAGCCATTTCCTCTCCAAGTCATCTCCCTGAGGCCAAAGTGTCAATAATCCTATAATGGGAGTCCTTAGGTTCATTAAAGACTTCCAATGTTTCTAGGAAATAACCAGAAACCATATTATATCAATTTCATTTCAATCTGAAAATTTGGAATTTATTAGATGAGCATTGTATTTTAATGACAACGGAAAACCTTTAGAGCACTGAAAAGAAATCATTTATGCATTTTAATTTGTTACAAACTCAGAAAGAGTTTCTAAGACAGTATTTCATAGAGCAGTGTCCCTTAAACTCCTGTGTGTCTCACAATCACCTGTGAGGCTTCTTAAATACAGACTACTGGCTCCACCCCAGTTGCTGATTTAGCAGGTATGGAATTGGGCTTTGATTTACATTTCTAACAAGTTCTCTACGATGCTAATGATGCTAATGATGCTTTAAGAACCAAGGCACAGATGATACCGCTCACCTGGCTTGCCTTTGCTAGACTCTGGGTTCTTTAATTCAGTGTATGGAACAATCTATGATGTTCTGTTTTTTTTTTTTTTTTTTACGTATCAGTTTTAAGATTTTACCAGCAAAGACATTTCAGACAAATCAGTTTTGATAGGACTTGATTCTTCTTCCTCTTTCTTTGATTTTTATATTTTTGGTAATTCAAGTTCTGATCATCTTTTTTTTTTTTTTTTAAAGATTTTATTTATTCATTCATGAGAGACAGAGAGAGAGAGAGAGAGGCAGAGGGAGAAGCAGGCTCCCGAGGAGCAGGGAGCCCGATGCGGGACTTGATCCCAGGACCCTGGGATCGTGACCTGAGCCGAAGGCAGACGCTTATCCATCTGAGCCACCCAGGCGCCCAGTTCTGATCATCTTTTTGTGTTGTGCAACCTCTTATCCCATGAAAACTGTGCTGTTGTGTGTCTTTTTTTGTCTGAACTGACCAGGTACCATTAAATCTCTACCCCAGGAATGACTTGCCAGATACCTGATAAAACCCTGCCTGCTTTTATCTTTCAGCACATCAGGGGGTACCTTTAAGCTCTTTTTCCTCTCAATCCTTCTAAACTGAGAGCTCAATGAGTTTTGTCCCATTGCCTAGAAACTGGATTTTGCTTTCTGGTCTACCTTTCATTTGAACCATATTTCTTTTGCTTATCAGAGTGCACAGACCCTAAAAGCAACCAGCTCTGGCTCCCAGTCCAGATAAAAGTTTTTTTCTCAACATCTAACAGGCTTGAGAGAAGAATACAGGCGCTCTTATTAGGGCTCTCACAGCAATTTTCAGATCTTTTTAGCAGTTGTTCAATATCTACTATAAATACTGAGTCTTCAAAGAAGAATACCTAAGGAAATTCTCTACAGTGTTTCTCAATAGTCTACTCCTAAAGACGTAAAACTTCTTATTTATTCAATTGGTAGATTTCTGTCTCTCCCTATACACGTTTTAAGTGCCTGCCAAGCTGTTGAGTGAAATGGTTTTGTTGTGCTAATTACTTGGTACCAGGGACAAGACAATGACCTCTGTCAAAGCTGAAACTGGAGGAATTACTGCGCAGAAACATTGTGATGATGACCTTGTATGACCCTTTGAGCTTCAATAAATCAAGGATATTATTATTTAAACAATATCTAATTTTACATAATCCATTGTCCTATATAATGTTCACACTAATAAACAAAAAACACATGCTATCATGCTTTACCTGTTTTTCAATTTTATGAGAATGTATGCCTTAACATCCTTGTTTTAATTCTCTAATGGCTTACAATATAATTAATAGCCCAAGTAGAAGATGTTGAAACTTGGATACGAAACAAACCATTTTTTATTTGCTATACTGTAGGTAACCTCAGTCCTCAAGAACTAACATTTATTATATCCATTCACTTCACACATTCTGTTTATCCTTTATGCAAATTTAAGATCATAAAGCATTCGGTGGACTTGTTAGTTACACATGTTTTATGACACTGTTAATGCATCTGTGCACATCTGAAATGATACACTGGCAAAAAATTGATTAACCACTATGTATTTTACAAACTGAAACTAATGGTTTAACTGAGTGGATTGGTTAGAACCTGTTAGATTTCTGGGAGCACATGCTGAATTGTTTTCATGCCTTTCTAAATTTTTTATAGCAAATTTTCTGCAAATAAATGCCTTTCAAAGAGTGCATCTCAATTTATAGGCAATATGAGTGTGTTTAGTTTCTCAAAATATATGTTAGAACTAATAAAAAAGACTAATGAATAGATTATTACACTTTTTATGGTGTGCATTTTGGCAGTCATATTAATATAAAACTAGTTTAGGGACCTGCAAACTATTCAAAATTTTAACTAAAAAGTTTGCTATGACTATACTCATTTTGAAAGCTTGACCTCTTCTCCTTTTATATCTTGTGACTGTTGCTCAGGGAGGAAATATGAATTTCACTTAGTCACTTACATTCGTATTGTGTAGCTTTTAATGGTGCTTACAGATGAATCTGCCTTGAATTTTGCAGCAGTGAAAGCCATTGTGGTTGTCTCCATGAGAATAACATTTTCTTTTTTGCTAAGTTTTCTCAGTAATATTCCTGCCAAGTTTAAATATATTTACCCTGAGAACTCTTATTTATGAAGAAGTCTTAATATTGATAAGACAACTTGAAACATATAATTGATTTTTAATAACATGGCCTAGATATTCATGATTTATTACCTGGTTGCAAAGAAATTGTTGTGTTTTGGGGCGTCTGGGTGGCTCAGTCGTTGAACATCTGCCTTCGGCTCAGGTCATGATCCCGGGGTCCTGGGATCGAGCCCCGCATCCGGCTCCTGCCGGGTGGGAAGCCTGCTTCTCCCTCTTCTACTCCACCTGTTTGTGTTCCCTCTCTCGCTGTGTCTCTCACTCTCTCTGTCAAATAAATAAATAAAAAATCTTTAAAAAAAAAAAGAAAAAAAGAAATTGTTGTGTTTTAAGTCCTTTATGATGCCAGTCATCCCATATTCTAAATTTGCCAAACTTCCTGGCATTTTCAATTTTAGGTGTGGTTTGTGTCATTTGGTGTAGAGACCAAGCTGCAGTAATTAAAAAAAAAAAAAAAACACAAATCAAAAAACCCACAACGTGTAACATCTCAAATAAGGTAGATGACTTTTCTCTTATGTAATTGTTCAAAGCTAGTAAGTGGTTCAGGGTGGGCATGGAGCTATATTCTAACATGGGCATTCAGAAATTCGGATTCCTTCTCTCTTGCTGAGCTCTTCCATTTCTTGCCTCTTTTACATGTTCTGACTTGCTGGCAATCAATTTCTTAAGGGAAAAGAACAGAATGAAACCAGGGGCCGCAGTTGTCAGCCTGCTGTCTTCCCTTTTGAGAGAAGGCAGGTTGGTTTTACTATGTTCAGTTATAATTCTTATTACCTAATTAATGTTAGAATGTATAGTCTTTAAAATATTTTTATGATTGAAATGTTTACATGCATAATTGGCATATAAAACTGCAGTGGTAAAATATCCACTATATGAGTGTATCTAATAAGAAAACTTTAGCAAAGATACTCAAAATCTTTGTGCCTGTAACTCTATCAAATTAACTTTTCTATCTAATTTGACCATTTTTAAGTATTTGGATCCTTTAGGGGGTTGCAGGAACTGTTTAATGTTCTTGAACTTTAAAATGTGGCATTTAGTTTCCTGCCATCAGATCTCTATAGCATTCCTCATAAATACATCAGCTGTATTAATTACGACCTCACAAATGCATTTATTGATTTATAGAATTCACACTCTTACTATAAAAAATGTGACATTAAAAATAAACATTAAACCAAACATTAAATATTATTGGCATTAATTACCAAGTTTGAGGGAGATTTTAAAATTATGAAATATGGGACGCCTGGGTGGCTCAGTCGGTTAAGCGGCTGCCTTCAGCCCAGGTCATGATCCCAGAGTCCTGGGATTGAGTCCCACATCGGGCTCCTTGCTCAGCAGGGAACCTGCTCCCTCTCTCTCCCTCTGCTTGTGCTCTCTCTGTCAAATAAATAAAATCTTAAAAAAAATAAATAAAATTATGAAATAGAACTTGATTTTGAAATCATGTTACAGGATTATGTTTATTGAATGGGTAAGTGCTCAGAACTTTCCCACTTTTTAAATTTTTTTAATTTTTATTTATTTATTTTTTTAAAAGATTTTATTTATTTATTTGACAGAGACAGACACAGCCAGAAAGGGAACACAAGCAGGGGGAGTGGGAGAGGGAGAAGCAGGCTTCCCGCTGAGCAGGGAGCCCGATGTGGGACTCGATCCCAGGACCCTGGGATCATGACCCGAGCCGATGGCAGACACTTAATGACTGAGCCACCCAGGCACCCAACTTTCCCACTTTTTTTAAATGAGCAATTTCTCAGGAAGGCAACTGCTCTGAGTAGATATTCGCACGTGTGTGTATCCCCATACATACATCTTTGCATAACGAAGACTGAAAAGTGTGTACAAATTTTAATAATAATTTTTTTGAATGGAATGAAATATTGCAAGTAATATTCTATCATTTTGCCTATGTGTCCACAGAGATATTTTCTTCCTTTTTCAACATTTCTGAGGAAACCTACGGTTTATGCTTTGTAAGTATGTTAAACAGAATAAGGTGTATTTATATATATTAGAACAGATGCAGTATGCTCATCCCCCTGGTTTCTGTTGCTTAAAGATATTTCTAATTCTGCTGTTGTCATGAATTTGCATGTATCAGTTTTGTGGTAATGGGAAATAACCTTTAGATGTTGTAAGTTAACTTTTAAGAAGTATACTAGGATTAATTAAGACTAAATTTGTTTCTTAGATAAGAAAATATATATTTCTGAAGATGGAGGCTGCATTAGTAAAAGCTCAAAACTCAACTATGTGACATTTGGTTTAAAAAAGGAAAGAGAAAAAATATGTGGGATTCAATCAAGTTTGCATATGCTGCTGTCTAGATAGTGTGGATGCTCAAATGCCAAATATAGATTAAAAGATATAAATGGGTTTTTTTTTCTTCTGACGACAACATACTTCTAATACATGGTATTTAGAGGAGAAATACATACAAATCTTTTGAAACTTTTAAGAATAAAGGGATTCAAATTATTGTATTTGGGGGAAATATTTGGACAGATTATATTAAATAACTTCAAAATGTCCAGGGGTTCAGTTAATCTATTACATTTCAGAGTTGCTACTGGATGTATTATAAAAAAAGAGGAATTTTTATTTGTTAATTTGGAAAATATTAGGTTAAAGAAAGACTATTTTTTTTTAACTGTAAGACATATCGGTTCCTTTAATATAATAAATAATAGCTAGTATTATTGAAAGCTTACTATGGGTCAGGTTGCTATGATAACCACCACATTAGGGAAACAAGAGTCAGGTCACTATGATAAAATCTGCACAGCAATCTTATGAAATATTATTATTGTCATTTGGACCTAAAAATATTTAGACTTTGAGAGGTTAAACAGTTTGCCTGAGTTTTTCGTAGACAGTAACTGCTAAAGAAGTTCTGTGGAACAAACAGAACAAAGTGGAAATCTGGATTCTGAACTATCAGAAAATACATCACCTCTCCTTATCCACTGATGTCCAGTGCCCACTGATGGTCCCCAATAGTAGACTGTAGTGTACTATCTTTCCCAAATTTATGGTCATCTCAGACCTTATACGTTTTCCAAAGAATCGCAGAGTCCTTCTGTATTTACACAACCAAATTTGTAAATATTCAAGTGTTATTGCCTTACCTACAACCTCTAGCTATATTATTATTTTTTTATTTTTTATTTTTTTAAAGATTTTATTCATTTATTTGATAGAGAGAGAGAGTTAGTTAGATCAGGAACACAAGCAGGGGTGTGGGAGAGGGAGAAGCAGGCTTCCCGCTAAGCGGGAAGCCTGATGCGGGGCTCATTCCCAGGACCCTGGGATCATGACCTGAGCCGAAGGCAGAGCTTAACCACTGAGCCACCCAGGCGCCCCATCTAGCTATATTATTAATTTTTTGTTGTTGTTTAATAGTTTTTTTTTTTCTTTCAGAATCAGAGAGGGCCATGATATGGAAGAAGGAAAATCTGAAGGTAGGACATGGGAAAATTAGATACAGAAGGAAAAATGTATTGGGTAGAAGCTGGAATATCAATGATGAGTTTAATTGGCAGTTTAAATCAAATTGAGCTCTTCCTTATTACTGTTATTAAAAATCATAATTTAAAGTTTATTTATTTTTAATAGTTTGTTGCTTAGCTAAGTGTTTGGGCCCTGAAGCAATTCACTGAAGAAAACCATTTTAAAAAGTCAAATAAACAGAAATAATCTGAGGATGATTCCCTGCTGCTTTTTTCTGAAAATCATAAAATAACAAGAGGACCATAGGGTGTTTTGAGTAACCGCAGCATGGAGTATACATAAAATGAAGAAAATATCTTCCTTGACCTATTTAAAACATGGATTTTCAACCTTTTTCTTTATTCCTACTGCTTCCTCAGACAAGGAATTAGTATAACTCAGTAGGAGCAGCAGGTTGGTAAAATTTAATGCAAATTTTGCATAAACTAGAGCTGTTTTCTCACTTGGACCTGAGAAGAGCAGGGTGGAACCAGTTCTATATAAAAGACCACATAAAAAACATACTAAATTATTTATTTTGACTCAAGGTAGTCACATACCAGAGAGTATCATCTCTTCATGTACATTTAATTATCTTCAGGTTGAATTATTCATGCTGAATAGTTTAGGGAAAATCTATTCTATTTTCCAGAAACCATTCCCTTTTGCCTGAATTTTGCAAAGAGGTAAATTTAGTCTACTCTGAAGGAGTCAGTCTTGCTTTATAATAAACAGTTGACTTTCACCTAATGACATTTTCTTGTGTTGGGGGCTGTCAAACGAAAACATCTACACCAGTGATATATTGGCCTCAGAGGAAGGAGTCCTCAAAATGTCCTCCATCTTGATGTGATTACAGGTATTATTTCTGGTAAGCTCTTAGGAGTCCTAGGACAGCTCACATGTCAGTGCTTAATCCATGTCCTGTCCAGCAGCTGTGACAACTTGGATAAAGGCCAGCCCTGGATCAGTAGTTAATTAGAGAGAAGTCTTAGAAAATAAATGCTCTTGGAGAAGTAATTCACATGGACACAAGAAAATTTCTTGGGTTCAAATTTTGACTTAGTTGAAAGTGGAAGAATGAGAAGCCCATAGAAGTAGAGGGAACGAAACAAGGGATGTTGGAAGAATGTTTTGGCCCCAAGTAGGCTTGATTTACAGATACAGAGATGGTATTATGAGATTTTATTTTCTTTAGCATTATGATGTATTTATGGCAATTTTTTTTCATCAGACCAAGCCTAACTACCTGGAGTCTAGACTTGTGTTTATTATATGCACAACTGTCAGGCAGGCCCCTAGGAATCACTTTGGTTACCATTAAAAATGCAAAATGAGGCCTCAACCTGAAAAATTCTAATTTAAGAGGTTTCAGGTGGGATGCAAGAAGCTGAGTAATAATGATTGAAAAATCCCTAGAAGGTCCTGGTACACAGACAACCATCCAAGTCAGACCACAACAAACTGAAATAAGTAAATCTTCCCACCCCACGGTGAGACAAATGGGCTGAATCAGTACATAAGTAGGGTGACAGTTGTTTTAAGTCTTGGAAGCAAAAATGGGTCAATGAAGCAGGCAGGGTGAAAATTTTCCCTAATACTAATTCTCTTCTTGTTTCATTTTAATTGAATTTTTAGTTCAGCAGATAGAAAAGGAAAATAAAAATTACATTTCTCAATCTCTCTTGCATCTAGATGTGCCGATGTTACTGACTGAACTATTGGCTGGTGGACATGAGAGGAAATGGGATATGGATGTCTAGGGCACTGTTTGCCCCACTTCTTTGTCATTCTTCCCTCTCCTTTGGGTATTTGCACTGTAGAAGCCACTAAATCAACCCATCAGGAAATCTTGGGGATGGTGGTATGGTAAGCTGGAAGGAGCCAGAAGCCCAGAAGACTTTCTAGAGGAGAGCTACCACACCAGCACCAGCCTGGATGTCCCTGGGTTTTTAAACAAAAGAGATTTATACTTTTATCTTGTCTTTCACATTGTTCTTCACCTTCAACATTCCCAATTTTAAATTATCTGACTGTATGCACATGAACCAATGCCAAGGGTGCCTAGTATAAAAGAGGTGGTAGCCTGGGATGCCAAGGGGAGGATAGAGAATGACCCAGAAATGATTCCTTCACTATCCTTCATCATATAACTGGAAACATTAAAAACCAATACTACTCTTCTTGAAGTTCATGAAACATGTAGTTTGAAGATACAGCACTGAAACAGCGGACTAAGGGTTTTAAGACATTGATAAAATGTACAAAAATAGAGATATCCTGTCAGTTTTTGTTACTATTGCCTAAAGACAGTCTTGATCAACCCTAATTAACAGAACTAATGAATGCATATGTGTATGCCTGTGTGTGTGTTCATTTGAATATAAAAATTTTAAAGATAGCCCTCTAATTAAAAGTAGAACCTTTATTTTTGTACTTGGCTCGTCATTTTAGAAGGGGTAAATGACAATAAATGTCATATGCATTATAAGAATTAAATTATACATTAGGAAGACATGAGCAACCCTGCTCAAAATATATGAGTAGTGAATGTCAATTTTATTTGGATATTTTGGGCATCATGATTCTAAAACCTCATAAAAGAGTTGGTGCTGGAAACGAAAACCAACTGATGATCAGTGTGTTTTATGAAAATTAAATCCTGATAAGAATCTAAAATGATGTTTTTGCCATTTTGAATTTCAAAGAAAGTATTTTTGGTTTTGAAAATAGATTCTGACAGTTTATATGAATCACCTAGAATTTAGTCTGTTATTTTTCATCAGCTCATGCTGATTATTTCAATGAAATTGCTTAGCTTTCCTAGTACTTTTGATGTACCAATCCTTTCTCATGGGCATATTTTTAAGAATAAAAAAAAATCTTTATTTTTTCTTTTCACAATATATATTCATTATATAAAAAGAAAAAAATGCAGAAAAGCACATTGGAATATGAAAAACACTATAATGATGCCTTCTTGAGAGAGCCACTTTTACAATCTTTGTCTATATTTTGGCTATTTTGTTGCCTCTATTTTTTTAAACATCTGTGTTAAAAAAATTGCATGTGCAATTCAAGCTCACCATAAAAATGTCAAAAGATCATATGTAGTAAATTATATATAGTAAACTCTGAGTTCCTTTCCTATGCCCAGCCTCTAAGGTAAACACTGTTAGTGATTTAGAGTGCATCTTTTCAGACATTTTTCTATGAACTTCTAGGTAGATAGATAGACGTATTAACACAAACACACATACACATAGAGACATATATAATACCTCTCATCACACATTTTTACAACATACATGTGATATGCCTCTTTCTCTTTGCACACACACATGCACACATAGATACACAAATATATATTCTGTGACCCAGAGTTTCCACTTAATAATACATCAAATTTCAGACCAGCTGAGTATTAATTTCTTTATTTTGAAAATTTCCAATTAATACTGGTCAGTTCCAGTAACAGAAACTTTAATTCTAAATTCCAAATCTAGTGATCTTTGGGAGTTCTTTGAGAAGTGAGAAAGGAAGAGACATTATGAGAAAACTACTCAGCACTGCACTGGAAGTCCTAGCCAGTTTAGGAAAGTTAGGAAAAAATGGATATGAAAGAGATCCTGATTGTAAAATGAAAATTAAAACAGTCTTTATTTACAGATGACATGATCATCTATGTAGAAAATTCTGTGAGATCTATAAAAATATTACTAAAACTAAAAAGTGAGTTTGGCAAAGTCACAGGACCCAAGATTAACATACAAAAATCCGTATAATAGAAACAATCATAAATTTAACTTCAACTAGTTTTTGAAGGAAAACAGAATATACCACCCCAAAATATGCCTCTTTGGCATAAGGATTATTTTAAGCTGATTATTTTTAAGAAACAGCAGATCTAGGAAAAGTTCTGATAAGCAGATAGAAGTTTTGCAAGAGATACTTGCATTTGTAAGGGAAATTGCCATTTGTATAGTTGTTTCCCCTCTCTGTACCAAGAAGAGAAGGATAACTAAATTTCTAGAAACTCTTATTAGTGGAGAAGGCAAAGATGTAAATCTGCATAAGAGCCTTACCCTTGTTTATTGTGCTTTTCCTGACAACCTCTCATAACTGTTCTCTTCCCCCTAACATCTCTTTTGTCTTTAGCTGGAGATGTTATTTAATATTTGGGACCTTTTGGGGGAGTTACTCAGTTTTTCTGGGTGTCTCCCATGTAGACAGGAGGTATATAAGTTACTAAACTTCTGTTTGTTTTTCCACTCTTAATCTGTTCTTTATTAAAGGGAGTTGTTTCAGTGAAGAACCTAAAAGGGTGGAGGAGAAATTGATTTTCCTCCCCTATACTTTTATTTACTGAAAATCATCTTAGATCACATGAACCTGAAAAACATTTTGGTTAGTTTCTTTAATTCTGATAGTATACTTGATTTTTTAAATGTTTGTTTGTCTTCAATGATGTGAGAAACAAAAGCAGAAGAAAAAACTAAATTTCCTTCCTGCTTATAACCCATTGACAAGTCCTTGAAACAGGCAGAATGATTGTCCTCTATGAATTCAGCTGCCTCGATGTTAATGCTTTGCTAAGGGCAAGAGGAAATCTTAGCCGGACCCTGCAGGATCCTATAAGTCTACTTTAACATATAAAAATTCCTTTAGAAACTTCCTCTATCTCTACCGCCCAAGATATATGCTGGCAATCATCCCCCAAGGATATGGCCCACTCATATACAACTGAAGGGTCTCATGACTAGAATTTTATTAGACGGTAATAAATGACTTTTTCCTAACAATAGCTAGGCCCCTCAAAGTCCTGAAAACCTTGCTTCCAAAATTCCTCAGAGACTTACACTAACCCAAACCCCCTCCCAACTTGGAAGTATATAATTAGTCACCAGTCACAATCCCAGTGCAGTGCTTTCTGCCCATGGGTCCTGTCCCCGTGCTTTAATAAACACTGAACGCCAACAGTTCCTACATCTTTAATCCAATTAAATAGAGCTCTTTACAAATTAATTTTAGCAATACCACTAGGAGGTTAAAAAGTCACACATCTATAACATAAATACGTAGACATAAACATACAAATAGATGTTAAAATTTTAGCTATGAGACAGGTACAATAATGCAAAACTCACTAGTTTATAAAAGAAGAGTTGGATCCAAGTTGTGTTTTGGACAGATAGAACAAGTTAATTTTACATGCTCAGATTGGTAATTTTTTAATTGTATTTTTAATTTTAATTTAATTTAAATTTAATTTTACTAATATTTGTGGGAAAGACCTTTAAGATTTTTCATTCACTTAATTCCAAATTTCTTCTTCGCCTCCTCCTTCTTCTGCTCCTCCTCCTCCTTCTTCTGTTCTTGACAAGAATTACCCCCTAAAGTTTGTATTTCAAGAGATGGCTCTGGGTTCCTAGAGGAGACAAGGCAAATATTACAATTCAAAGACACAGAGAAAGGATGTAAGAGTCTCCAAGAAGAGTTTTCCTTCCTAAATCTGGATCTTTTACAATATCTGCAAGCCTTTAGAGATAACCAAGGGAGGTTTTGGGACTGATAAAAAGAAAAGATGGGCTTTGAATTGTTTCTAGAGCTGCATATCTGTTCTTATGCGAACTGGATTTATAAGACAAATTCAGTTGGTTTTAATTTTTCAAAGCATTGAGTGGTAACCTGAATGATATCAAAACCCAGCCATCCAACTACATTACCCTCAATTTGCTTCTTTGTATCAGGGTAAGGATTTTTAAGATGAAAATTGAAAGATTCCTATGTTCTAAACTTAGGCTGTATTCTTTATGAATGTTTTAGTAAATCCTTCCCCAATGGCTTCAGGCTGTTTTCTTTCCTTCTGGGTACATAGTTTCATTTTAGGTTAGGGGAGAAGGCCTACAAACATTTCTTATCAGGCTCTGAGTATCAGCTTCCACTTTGGCTGACTTTTGGGCATAGAATATCTAAAAAAAAAAAAAAAAAAAAAAAAAAAAAAAATAGTATCTTGTCAGGTTTCAGCCAAGACAAATAGTAAATGATGTAGGAAACGTTTGGGGTTCAGAGCCAATTGCCAAGAAAGAATTCTTGAGATGTCTTAGGTGCAAAAATGTGGTTTTATTAAAGCACAGGGACAGGACCCGTGGGCAGAAAGATGTGCACTGGGGTCATGAGGAGTGGCCCATTATATACTTTCAAGCTGGGAGAGGGTTAGGGATAGTGGCAGCCTCTAAAAAATTTTGGAAGCAAGGTTTCCAGGACTTTGAGAGGGCTACTATTGCTAGGAAAAGGCCATTTATTACTGTCTAACAATACCTTAGTCATGAGACCCTTCAGATGTATGTGAGTGGGTCATTTGCTTGCCAACATATATCTTGAGGGGTATAGACAAAGGAAGTTTCTTTTCTTTTCTTTTTTCTTTTATTTATATGCTGAAGTAGACTTACAGGATCCTGGGGGGTTGGGCAGCGGAGCTCCCAGAGAAAGGTCACTGCCTGTCTCAAGGACTTGTCAATGGATTACAGGCAGTAAGGAAATTTAATTTTTTCTTTTACCTTTGTTTCCTACATCAGTAAATATTTCTGGCAGTATCCAACAACCCTATACACACATACACACACACATACACACACAGAAGAAATTTAAATTAAAAAATACCATTTATAATAGCATCAAAATATTATGTATATAAGGATACATCAGTCTTGTACACTGAAAAGTACCAAACATTCCCGAGAGAAATTAAAGAGGATCCAAGTAAATGGTCAGATATACCATGTTCCTGAATCAGGAAACTCAGTAGTGATATGTCAAGTCTCCCCAAAATGATCTCTGAATTCAACACAATCAAAGTCCTCATAGTCTGTTTGAGACATTGACTAGCTGATCTTAAAATTGATGGAAATGAATAAGCGCTATCAAACAAAGTTGGGAGACTTACACTGCCTCATTTCAAGATATATTTTAAAGCTATTATGCTAAGCAAAGTAAGTCAGTCAGAGAAAGACAAATACCATATAATCTCAGTCACATGTGGAATTTAAACAACAAAACAAATGAGCAAAGGGAAAAAAGAGGAGAGAGGGAAGTAAAACAAGAAACAGATTCTTTTTTTTTTTTTTAAAGATTTTATTTATTTATTCATGACAGAGAGAGAGAGAGAGAGAGAGAGAGGCAGAGGGAGAAGCAGGCTCCCGAGGAGCAGGGAGCCCGATGCGGGACTCGATCCCAGGACCCTGAGATCATGACCTGAGCCGAAGGCAGACGCTTAACCATCTGAGCCACCCAGGCACCCCCAAGAAACAGATTCTTAAGAACAAACTGATGTTTACCAGAGGGGAGGTGGGTGGGGGATCAGGAAATAGGTGATGGGGATTAAGGAGTGCACTTGCTGGGATGAGCACTGGGTGTTGTATGGAAGTGTTGAATCATTATATTGTATGCCTGAAACTAATATTACACTGTATGTTAACCAACTGGAACTTAAATAAAAACTTTATTAAAAAAGCTAGATTAATCAACAGTGTGATACTGATAGGCAAAGAGATAAATGGAAAAGAATAGAGTCCAGAATTAGTCAATGGATTTTTGACAGCAGTGCAGAGGCAATTCATCTGGGGAAGGATAGTTTTTTCGACAAACAAACATGGCTAGGACAGACCCATAATTTTGCCTCACATACCTAAATTAACTGAAAATGGATCAAAGGCCTTAATGTAAATCTTAAAAGTACAAAAGTTATAGAAGAAAACACTGGAGAGTAACTTTATGACCTATTTTTCTAACTAAAGATGTATTGGAGCATAGCCCTACATTTTTGCTTATGTATTGCCTGGGGCTGCTTTTGTGAGAAAAGAGCAGAGTTGAGTAACAGAAATCATATGGTCCACAGAACCCCAAATATTTATCAGCAGGCTCTTTTCTGAAGTCTGCCAACTCCTGCTATAGGTTATAAGGAATAGAAAATGCAATGAAAACTGGCTCCATGGCTGAAAAAACTGAACTACCAGGAGGAGACTGACTTCAGGGCTGTCCTAACGCTATGGCTCTGAGTTTTTGTGGGTAGGCTTTGTCTTCAGGCCACCCAGCACAGATGGGAATATATAGAAAAATCAAAAAGTTGTTTCTTCCTAGGGCTTTGGTTTTAGTTTCTGGGAACTTTACTCAGATGTTCTCGATGAACGAACTTCATGTGCCCCTGATATAAATGACAGTGACAAGGGAGTGACAGTCTTTCCAAATTACCTTGTTTGCCATGAATTTATGGCTTGGGCTCATGTTTCTGAATAATTCATGAGTGGGGAACAGAATTACCTTTTGATCACCATCTTGTAGGTGGGAATGGGTTGGTGAGAACTAGTATGAAGTGATGGTAGTGATGCTCCATGTGTTCCTTCTCCTAGTACTCCAAAATCCTGCTTATTTAACTTTTGCATAGTTGGGTTTCTGGTAAGTTTTGTTTTTCTTTTCTTCTCTTCTCTTCTCTTCTCTTCTCTTCTCTTTTCTCTCTCTTTTTTCCCTTCCCTTCCCTTTCCTTTTCTTTTTTTCTTTTCTCCCCTTCCTTTCCTTTTTCTTTCGTTCATTCATTCCTTCATTTGTTCATTGGTTCTTTCTTTTGTTCTTTATTGGTTTGTTGATTTTCAGAGGTTCCACTACTAAAAATGATTGTAATGTATTAGGGTTTCATCATCATGAATATTCTCAGCTGTTGGTTGGAGATAATACCATTTATAATAAAAATGAAGCATCTTTCCAGGTACCATATTGTAAGAATTTTAATTAGAAATGTATTTTCAAATTTCAGAAGCCTTTTATTATATATTTAAATACTATTTAAAATCTTTAAATTTAGAGATGTGATGAATTATATGGTTAGATTTTCTAATATCATTCCACTTTTACATTTCTGGAATGTATCTTTTTTTTATTAGGGAGTATTTACCTTTTAATGTACACGGATTATATTTTATTTTTGATTTTTTTTCATTTCTTTTTATTAGTAAGGTGTAAGTCTTTGTTTGGGGGTTTCACTGGGTTTTGTTATTAGTTATATAAACTGTGATGTCAAAGCTCTATAAAATGGCTTTGAAGCATTATTTTTTTCTTATGAATTGGAATGCTATGAGCAAACTTGAAATGTTCTCTTCCAAGATGGTTTGATATAACTGACTCTTTAAAACTGTCTTTGCCAGGCACATTGAAAAAAAAAAATCACCATGATTTATTGGTCTAATAACATTTTGCTTCTCTATTTAATCGTTTTTAGTAACTTACGCATAAAAACACTTAATCTTTATTTAAAGTGTATATTAGTATATAAACTCAATAACATGTATATAAGTAAATCATTACATGAAAAATAATTGTAAAACAATATAAAAGCTAGTCTTTCAGGGACTAGAAAAATTATATCTATTTTAGAAATATTCAACCTCAAAACTGGCCATATGTATTATGAGCAGAGTTTAAAAAAAGTCTAAAAAGTTTCATAAGTAGGGATTCCCGGGTGACTCAGTTGGTTAAGCATCCACCCTTCGGCTCAGGTCATAATCAGTCTTGGGATCCTGCCTCAGCAGGGAGTCGGCTTCTTCCTCTCCCTTTGTCCCTCCCCTCTACTCTTGCTTGAGCACCCTCTCTCAAATAAATAAAATATTAAAAAAGTTTCATGAGTAATTTAACACGAGAGCCAAATGTTTTCTTCTTCTTTTTTTATTTTCCCCAAATATTTTCTTCTTATGAAGAAAAAGAAAATAGCAATGCCAGTTACATAATACATGGGCTACTGTAGAGATCAAATTCCCTGTCTCTAATGCAGTTTTATAAATATGTGTTTTGTTTTTAGCTTGTAGAATATTGTAGATACGTTGGGCTTTCTCCTTGCTTTACTGACCCAATATAGAAATAAACACATTTAAATAAACTATTTTGCTTTAATAAAAATTTAAAATTACCTCTTAGGCATGATCGTTTTCTAACAGTATAGATTAGACCCACTGCCCATTTCCTTGCTTCCTGAAAATTCCTAGACTTGTAGTTAGTCCCTTACTAGATGGCTCTAGAAAAGAACAAAGCCTGTTCAACTATTAAAGAGGTTACTTTTATATCAGAACTTTGCTAAGCAGACAGAAAGCCTTCTGGAGAACATCATGCTTAATAATCAGATATTCCTGGGGCACCTGGGTGGCTCAGTCGGTTAAGCAACTGCCTTCAGCTCAGGTCATGATCCTGGAGTCCCGGGATCGAGTCCCGCATCAGGCTCCCGGCTCGGTGGGGAGTCTGCTTCTCCCTCTGACCCTCCCCCCTCTCATGTGCTTGCTCTCATTCTCTCTCTCTCAAATAAATAAATAAAATCTTAAAAAAAATAATAATCAGATATTCCCACACAAAGATTTTGAAATCAGATTTCCCCCTACATATCTTTTGATTGCAAAGCTATTTAACACTTAGAATCTTATAATGCTATGATTTGTAATAAAGTGATAATTTAAACATAGAACACCTTTAGGATTAACTCAGGACTGCATTGTTTTTTTCTTGCAGAAGAACAGGTACATTCAATTAGGTCTTAAACTACAGATTGCTGGATTTTCCCCTAAAACCAGTTTATCTGTTATGAATGTGTATGACAATATTATACTCATAAAATACAATAATTAAAATTACAGAAGTTTTTCTGGAATTGTGGCTTTACCTCTGGATATTTAGTATTTCTTTAAATAGTATAATTTCTTTTTTAAAATATTAAAGTTTGTAGAGCTCATTTAGCTGGGTGAGAAATTGGACTGTTAAGTATCATTAAGAAAATAAATTAACACTGCTATCAGAAAGCAAGTGTTTATGGTTTCTGAATGATATATAGCTTTTAATAAAAATGAAAGAACTAATTGTCAAAAGCATTAGGACTTCAAAAATTAGAGTGCCCATTTCAACATTCAAGGTTATGGATGTGAGTGTTTGCTTCATGATGGTGTAACTGGTTCCCAGCCACCATATTTTTATGCCTAAAACTCCTGCATACTTATTATGTAATTATTTATTTACTATTTAACTATTTATTTGTTTGTTTATTTATTTTTCCTCTCGTGGTGAAAACTTGGGAGTAACAAATTGTCCCCATTTACTATTGCTTTCAAGCAAATGGCACCAAAATCTCAGTATCCCTCTCTCAAAAAGTTATGTTTCACACAATTCTCACAGAATTCCTGTGAGTCCTCTCTGATCAAAACCAGTTGCCAGATTTTTGTTCAATATTTCTGCTAAATTGAATGTAGGGACTTGCCAATTTAACTGGCCTCAAATGAGGTAATGATTGGATCTCATTACAGCCAATTAATTTTGCACTAAGAGAGGTTATAAAGGGAGTCTTGTTTGAAGCTGACTCCAAGTTTTAGGTAAAGCTCTGCCTGCCTGACCATATCATATGTATCAAAAAGTGGGGGTTCTAGACATGTTTGGACATACGACAAAAAAACAAAACAAAACACAATTTTATGAGCTAAATCTACTGTGGTACTATCTGAATGCTATTTAATATAATTTTACGTAATAAATAATTGACCAATAGAGTAACCTTTTGACTGGTTTTTAGATATATTCTTGCTGTGTGATACCTGCCTCATAGGCACTGAAGTTTTAACAACTAGAAAAAGGAAATCACCTCTGATTTAGAACAAAACCTCATACAATCTACAGGTCCTCCATGTATGGTTGGGCAGGTTGATCACTGCATTTGTGCACTTGGACAAGAAGACAAATGGGGGCTGAAATTCATCTTGGGAATTAACCTTCAAGTCATTTGCCCTTGTAAACACTATGTTCTCCAAAGGATGGGGCACTTTTTTCCTACTTACCCGAAGATGCAATTGGATGGCTGTACCATTGAGTTTGGGAAATTCATTTAGCCGTAGAAATATGTGATACTAAAACATCCTAAGGCCATGTCAGTAGCATAAATTAAAACTAAGCTGAGATTTAGCCCTGAAGTACACAATCTTATATTTCTTCTATCAAACGTGTATTGCTTGAACATTGTACATATGGAGAACTTTTAAAATTTAGAATAAACCATTTCACCTCTGTGTTTTAAGCTCTATTTCTCAGCGGGATCTTCATAGGACTTTGACAAATACAACTGGGAATAACAATCAATAAACTAAATAAGTGAAAATGATGAACAGCATGAAATAATAAAAAATTGTTAGGTTGTAACATAGAACTGCCGTTCTGTGATTCAAAAGTAGTCAAATATCATTGATTTCTTATGGTTAAATCTAATAAATGCTTTGCTAATGAAGTTCTTCCATTAAACCATTTCCATGACCTAGCACCCCATCTTATGCTTCATGCTCCTCATCCCATTAAAAACATAGTTCTGGACCCTTTATCTATTTGTATATTATTCTGTTTTTCACTTATGAGTACATTTATTTCTTCCCTTATTTAATATTAATTATTGAGTGCCTAGTTCTTACCAGTCAAAAACATATGAGGGATGCATAACTTCAACTTTTAGGAAATATCAAGTTTTTTTTTTCTTTTTTATAGAATGTCAGCCGGCTCTAAAGTTTGTGTCCTGGAATATGTGTTTTTGAATGCGGGGCTTGGTATATGTATATAAAATAAAAATTCAGTTTGTAGTAAAAAAAATGAACTGTGAGAGGGGGTTGTTAGAACCAGTAGTGTGTATCCTCTGGGATGATTAGACCATCTCAAAGACATCTTTCTGTATATGAAGAGAGAAAAGTAAGAGGGTAGTGCATTTCCTCTCTCTTAAAGAGAGTATCCAGTGACCCTCCACCCCTGTATCCTGGTTCTCAGCCCTCACTGTGCATTAGAATCAAGTGCGGAGGCTTAAAAATATATCCTTGGAGATCTGACTTTTCTGGCTTTAGGTTCCAGCATTAATATTTTTTAAAAGCTCCCATGTTATACTAATGCGCAGTGCAGGTGGAGACAGACTTTTTAGAGCAAAGCTAACACAGGATGAAAGACACATAAGCTTTCACTAAGTAAGACAAGGGAAATATCAGGAATCAGGTAGGAAGGCTTCCTTTAACAAATAAAAATTGTTGATCAGACTTTATTTGTTATTCTAAAACTCTAATCAATTTTAACAAATTATTTCCAAACAGCTTTTTAAGACACACCTCTGATTGATGAATAAGACAGAATCCTTGTTTTTAGGAAGTTAAGAAATCAGAATATAAAAGTCGTCAGTCCAAAGAATTATGATACAAAACCCAAATTGATGTATCCTTTAAGGACAGTGCAAAAAAAAAATGTCTACTGATTTCTAGAGGAATTCTCTCTTCTTTGCACACTTCCCTCAGACTCCATGAAAGGACCTGTTCCTAGGCAGAGTTAAAGCTCAAGATGATAGAGCATTAATAAGAGGGATATAAATGAGACTTCTTAGGGCATATGGCCTTGTTCTCCCCATCTTTTCTCAGAGTATTTATATTTGAGGCCGACTTTACATCTTATTAAAGTAGTAAACTATAATGATTAAGAAAGCTTTGGCCTGGGACAGGGGGCCCAATATTGCTAAGTTTGTGTTGGTTCTAACTCCAGGCCTTCTTGCCAAGAAAGAGGGTCCCTGTGGACACTTTTATTCAAACTATTTCAAAGAGAAAACTTTGGTCAGAACACTTTGGGGAAATAATTGTTCTTTATGTTTCTGCATGTCTTGGAAACAGAATCACCAATGCCTTTGTTCTAGACCATCTCTTCTAAGATGTTGACATGATGAAAGGCTTTAGAAGATAAAGATAGTATCTGTCTCTGGAGCAAAGAGCAAGTTTGTTTATTGTTCAATACAGGAAAGCTGTATTTCCTGCTGATGAACTGGCCAGCCATGCTTACAGTCCATTACAAAAGATCTAGGTCCCTCTAAATTCAGCGTGTCACCTCTGTAATATAAGCCACTCTCCCTTCTGTTGCACACAAGGAGTCTTCTTATTTTTGTTTTGTTTTTCAAAATATCAGTTACCTTTGGAAGTTCATCCCTTGCCAATAAAACTTTTACTAATTTCTATTCAAGATGCCAAACAGCATAATGTTTATTTTCTCTCTTTTGTCGGAAAGTGTTAAAATGACAGTAAAAAAAATTGACAAGAACTACTGCAACATAGAGCAAGAAAGGGACCATCAGATGATTAAATATGTAGGTACATTTCTAGAAGATGAAAACCAAGGGGGATAATGGTGACAAATCTGACAGAAGAAAAGGCACCAGAATATTCAGAGGAGAAGGCTGCCATAGACATAGGAAATGTTTTTGTTGGCAGAACTGTAGAATGATTCCAGCATTAGAGTGTGAAAGACTGGATCAGATTTGAGATTTAGCAAGTAATCAAGATATGCAATTAAAGAATGTTCTAGGGAACATGAGTGACAACATGTCCCTTGGCACCTCCCACAGGTGCAACGAAAGATTGTCTACCATTAGTCTTCATCCTGCCATTATATCTCCAGAACTGTTATAGAAAGAGATTGAACCAACTCCCTAGGAAGAATAGGTGTTGTAACACAGTGGCTCACACTCCAATCTAAAGCCTTCATTGACTGGACATTTCTGGACAGGACACCCTGCTGGTTTGATCCTTGCATGCACACCAACATAAAGCTTGTCCATTGACTCACCCATCCTCTATGCAAAGCTTTAGTTCACCCTCTCTTTAGCAGAAAAGTACTGCAGGGAAATAAATCAGCACAGTGGAAATTTTAATCAACTCATATCTTCATCTGTATAAATGAACAATCAGCTAGGATGCACAGAACTTTAAGAAAATGAGCCTTTTAATAGTTTAGGTTCAGGGGCACCTGGCTGGCTCATTTAGTAGAGCAGGCAACTCTTGATCTTGGCATCATGAGTTCAAGCCCCACATTGGGCATAGAGCTTACTTTTAGAAAAAAAAAGTTCAGGTTCAAAATCAACATAGAGACAAGGTTATTCAAATTAAATCAATACTCAAGGGACATAAAATCAGTCTTTTATTTAGTATACTCAGAAAAATTCAAGATGATAAAACAAATATGACAGCTTTGCGCAAAGACTATGTGAAAACAGGAAATATTTCTGAAATCAGAAATGTAAATGTTAGGGCAAAATATTAAATGAAATGACTGGAAGGAAATTTTAGGGAAAATCTCTCAGAATATTGAGCAAAGAGTCAGGAATGGAAAATGTGAGAACAAAATATCAATACAGGTAATCCAAAATATAAAAGTATCCAGATTAAGCAAAAGGGAGTCACAAGTCAAGGGAGACATCAGTAGAAAATTAGAAGGCTCAGGGATGTCATGAAAAAGGCACGTGCATTATTTTTCAACATAAAAGATAAAATCAATTGCAAAATAGAGAAAAGTTAAAAAGGCCAACGTTCAAACAAAATGCTTCATAATTTAGGGGCACCTGGGTGGCTCAGTCTTTAGGCTTCTGCCTTCAGCTCGGGTCATGATCTCAGGATCCTGGGATCGAGCCCCGCATCAGGCTCTGTGCTCTGCAGGAAGCCTGCTTCTCCCTCTCCCACTCCCCCTGCTTGTGTTCCCTCTCTCGCTGTGTCTTTCTCTATCAAATAAATAAAACCTTTAAAAAAAATGCTTCATAATTTAAACAATTAATGGAGAATAAAAACAGAATCCTTTTGACATTTGCTTGTGCTGGAAGAACTACATTTAATAATTTGAAATACACCTTTTGTCGTTTACTGAAAAACTTCATGCAGGAAGTAGTGCAGAAACTCTCAGCCAGAGACCTTCACCTTCAGTACTTGGCAGATCAATTTTATAGTTTCCCTCATGCACATAGACAATTCAAGTTTCCTAATGTCCTTTTCTAAATGTGTCTCTGACCCCTTCCAGGGAAACAGGTCCTTGTATACACATGTAAACAAACCTCCTAAAGGCCATTACTTTGAAAAGATATTCACGTATGAATTTGAAAACAAGGAGAGTCAGAATAAATGGGACCAAATGTAAACAAAAAAAATTCAATTATATGGTTGTCCAGAAAGTCAGGTATTCACTCAGGGGGATGGGGGAGAGTTTATGACTTTGAAGATCTTTAATAAGGTTGTAATAGTTGTTCAAGAGAGTTGGATATTAAGAATAATATTTGTTGGCTGAATTTTAAATTTTAGAATGTGGGGAAAATTATTTTGATTACCATGGGGTTCAATTATATCTCATCTTGACATTTAGAACATTCTTGAGCAGCATAATTTTACTGATATATGCTACTTTTCTTTTTCCATGGCCAATTATAATATACAGTGCTGCTTTGAATATTGTTTACACAATTCAATATGTTAAAGCCCTGTCATTTATGGTTTAAATTTATGAGAAGTTCAAAGAGTTAAATCGAAACATTGACTATGTCATTAAAATAATATATTCTCAAATTTGTTTCTCCAATTAAATCCTCTCTTTAAGGCGTCAGTCCTATAGTTTTATGGACATTCTGCTACCTGTGATCTAAAACTTTGTAGATATGTCCTTTAACTCCATTTTTCCCCCTAGTCCCAACTCCTATTCTTCATTGCCTTATTTCCCTTAATGCTACAAATGTTTTCATGGTACTTGTTTTTAAAACATCATGGTGGTCTTAGAGCTTTTTCTCTTCTTTATCCAAATTGTTATGGATTATCAACTTCAGTTGACTTGTAGCTCTGATTCTTTCTCATTTCCATCCTTTCTATAACATCCATTCAAAGGCTCTCAATTCAGTCTCTTTTTGTCTCACATTAGGATTACTGATGTAACCTCTTATATGGAAATTCAGCATACATCTTTCTTCCTTTTAACCTCTGCACGCTAAACCAGATTAAAATTTCTAAAACCTTGCTGATGTCTCTCCTCTGTATGAAAATATTTAATCACTCTTTTACATTAAAATTCCTTAGCCTGTCCCTCAGAATTTGTCACTGTATGACAGAGAAGCAGTCCCGAGACTAGGCTTGAGGATGCATTTTAGTCCCTTTAATTCCTCACCTGGCACTTTGGTGTTCTAGCAAAAGTGCAAAGTAAAGCAAGGTGTTTGCAACCAAAGGTAGCCGCAAAGATGAGGTCAGGGCTATCACCCTTCTTTCTCGTATATCAAACTCTAGTACCATCTCCCATCTGACCCCAAACCAAAGTTCTCACAACCGATGGAAGATGGTTACTTTTAGCATCTACTGGGCAGGGATGCTGCTAAACTTCCTATAAATCACAGAAAAGCCTCACACAAACAAAAATTATCCATTCCTAAATGTCGTTTGAGAAACCCTGATAAACCAGTGGTTTCTAAAGAAGATATCCTGCTTCTAAGGCTTCGGCATCATTTTTTTGAGAAATACTGTCATGAGTCAAGAGGGAACCAGATCTTCAAATCCACCATGCCGAATTACCCAGGGAAGCTGTTCAAACAATTGTAATAGGTATTAAACTTTTTTATGGATCTAGAGAACACCCACCAACCAACAAATAAACAAACAAACAAACAAACAAATAAATAAATAAAGCCACTACTGGGAAACAATAGTGTGGTTACTATGTAAACTGGTTACTATGTAAAGTGGGCTAGGAAATGCAGAAGGCCCCAAACTGGTGAAGAATGTACGGAAAAGGCATGATGCATCAGTCAGATTTCTAAGCTACGTGGTGCAGAAGACTTTTCTGGCTAATTAAGGGAGATAATAAATTTAATAAAGAGATTTTGGGTAACTCTTGAATCAATGAGCAGGTGGGAGGAGTGACAGAGGACAGTGCTTCCAGACCAGGGCCCCCAAACATACCAGAGAACTCTACTGAAAAGCTGCCCCTTTCACTAGACGCCACAGTATGCACACTGCCCCTCCTGCATTCAGAACTCAATTTTACTGAACCTGTTTCAACTGCTAAGATGCTTATTTTGCTCTGGGAGCCTGATCTCTCTGGGCAATGAGAGAGACCTAGAAGGAATATGACACCATGGCAGCCCCTTCCACAGGCGTCACCAGCTCCTGACACAAAGTTAGGCAAGTCACATCTACAGAAAGAAGCCTAAGTCCCATACCAATATATCAAGGACAGAGAAGTCTAGGAAGCCAGGGATCTGGAATTTTTAGCACTCATAGGATGGGTGTTTTATGTTCCTCACCCAGACTAATAAAGGGAGGAAGATTCTTCAAACAGAGGAAAGGATGTACATGTTGAGCAGCCTTCCAAAGTGACCACTAAAGGGTATTTTAAAATTTTTAAAGAAATCACTTTCTGATTTTAACATGAACATTGATTCAAAAAACACCATTCATTAGAATGGTTTGTTCCTTTTAAATAAGAACAGCAAATTTTTTTTTTTTTTCTTTTAAAGATTTTATTTATTTATTTGAGAGGGAGAGTACCCAGTGCTGGAGCATAAGCAGGGGGAAGGGGAGGGGCAGAGGGAGAAGCCTGCTTCCCACTGAGCAGGGAATTCTATGTGGGCCTCGATCCCAGGACCGTGGGATCATAACCTGAGCCAAAGGCAGTCTCTTAACCCACTGAGCCACCCAGGTGTCCCAAGAACACCAAGTTTTGATCGGGGGAACTCTATATTTATATAGAACTAGTTTCCAAATAAAGATGGTTAAAATCTAATGATAACACACTGATTCTATATAATTTAAGAATTAATATAAATGAATTGCTATTCAAAGTGTCTGCTCTTACATTTTCCTTTCCTGTGGAAAGTTAATCTTAGGCATTCAAATAGTATTGTATTATTTTTAAGTCACAATTCAGGTTGGAAAATGTGTAATTGAATTTTATCCTCTTTAACAGTAATAGCCCATTCTCTAGGCTGTGAAAGGAAAATTGCATGCAATTTCCAGAGTCATTGCATCTATTAATATTTCCGTACCTGGGCTTAGGTATGCAAGAGAAAGAAACACAAATCACTTTTCAGTGTTTTAAGGTTTAAAGATGAGCCAGAGTTTGCAGTTAGCATGTTTAATAAAGTTTACAGGAATATGCAGGCTCTAGGATATAACCTCGGGGTGGTATCTTTAGAAGCTGTGGTCATTTTAAATATTTCTTTTTTTTTTTTTTTTAAAGATTTTATTTATTTGAGAGAGACACACAGCCAGAGAGGGAACACAAGCAGGGGGAATGGG
Organism: Mirounga leonina; assembly: GCF_011800145.1. Taxonomy (NCBI): domain Eukaryota; kingdom Metazoa; phylum Chordata; class Mammalia; order Carnivora; family Phocidae; genus Mirounga; species Mirounga leonina. The sequence continues at coordinate 13,975,059 of NW_023270865.1, forward strand.
AGAGGGAGAAGCAGGCTTCCCGCCGAGCAGGGAGCCCGATGGGGGGCTCGATCCCAGGACCCTGGGACCCTGGATCTCAGGACCCTGAGGTCATGACCTGAGCTGAAGTCAGACACTTAACCCACTGAGCCGCCCAGACACCCCAAGTGAAAAAAAAATTTCAGTAAAAATTTTGGACCGGTCTATGACTTATAAAAGATGTAATTTTCTCACTTTTTTTCTCCATTATAGCCATATTCTATCCTTTAGAATACAGAAAATACCCAAGTCACTTCTATCCTGCAATATATGCATAGCATTTTATTTTCTAGTTGACTTTAATCTTTGAATATTAGAATCCTAAGACTTTGCTTTCACATTATAATTTCTCTGTCATTGACTTGGATGATTTACAAGGTTAACTGCATATAGAACTTATAATATATTCTAAATGCAGCTTTTGGAAAGCAGAACTATAATTTATAAGTGGAGTTTTACTTATGAAGTTGAACTGTATGAGACTGAATTTGGTAGGTCCAAAAATGTTTGGCTATTGACAATTTCGTGTAGCTTAACCCAGAGAAACTGAGGTTTTTAAAATTAGAATTAGTTGAGTGTAAAGACAATTCTTAGCCCTCCAGTCTCCTAGAATTCAATAAATTTTGGGAACTGAGAAGAGTACAATGAATACTTCAACTTGGACCTTCACAAAATTAGTGAGCTCAAATTTCTCTAATGGAACTTACTGCAGTGTTAAGAATTGAAACAAAACAAAACAAACTTAAACCACTTTGGCTTTTGGTTAAACAATTATGCAGTTTAAAATCTAGCAGTCCAAAACTCTATGCCACTTTTTATTTTTAAAAAGATCTAAAACACCTTAATTTCTGATTGAAGACCTTAGCACCATAACTTTTTCCTCCAAAGCTACCTATGTCTATTTTCCTGCCAGGCATCTTCCTGATCCTTCACTGTGCTCTGGCTAATTCCAAACAAACGGATGTGTGGTTTTTAAAATTTTGACATTTACATATAGCTTTCTATTGAATTTTAGTTATCTGTATGATTGTTTTCATTCTGTAGACTGACTCCTTAAGAAAAGGCTTGTATCACTTTTTTTTTTTTTTGCATATGACAATACATAAGAAGTGCCTTTGCTCATAAGTTGTTCAAATAGTGGTGTTGTCAACGGATGAATGGATCAAGAAAATATGATGTATATGTATGTGTATACACACACACAGTCTAATATTATTCATCTTAAAAGAAAAAGAAATCTTGTAATTTGCAACATGGGTGAAACTGGAAGACATTATGCTAAGTAAAATAGGCCAGACAGAGGAAGACAAATACTGCATGGTATCACTTATATGTGGATTCTTTGGGAAAGAAAAATGTACTCATAGGGAGTAGAAAAATGGTTCTACTCCCCAGGAGTTGGGGAATTGGGTAAATAGAGGGGGTTGGTTAAAGGGTAAAATTGCAGTTGTAAGACGAGCAAGGTCTGAGAATCTAGTGTTTAGCACAGTGACTATGGCTGATAATATGAATAATTGAAATTTCTGAGAGTAGAACCGTATGACAGAATAGAATGCTAGCTGACCAACTGTAGCAATGTAAAAGCAAATTTCTTGCCAGTAGGACTTGGGAACTACAAGGCAAGTTGGAGAAAGAAGAATTAGGGGGCTCATCTTATCAAGGGTAAAGTAAAAAGAGTATGTCTTCAGTTAATAGACCAAAATTAGAAGTTATGCGTTTTATTTTAAATTATAGTGGTAGCTTACAGATACACAATGATATAATTGGGAGGTTGAGTATATTGAGCAAGGTAGAAAATAGATAAATCCTTGTCTTTTATAGCAGGACGTCAATAGGTAATATATGATATTGTAAATCAAGAAAGAACTAGAGAAACATGGTATTTAGGGTAAAAAGCAGCAACCACCAAAGAATTAAAAGTGGGAACTATGAAAAGTCTCATCTGGAGAGGGCAATTCGGTAGTAATAATTGGAACAGAGATTGTGCTTTTTATTATGAAGCTTTCTGTGCTGTTTAATTGTTAAAAATTATGATGTATCTTAGCAAAACCATGAGAAAGGAGTTCTCTTTGTCTAATTTGTTTCTTCTATTTGTGCACTACTAATAAGCACATCATTACATGTAGACTTAACATTCACTTCCAATATCCAAATTCCAACTCATTTCCCTTCCAAAAGTCAATATGTAGCAAAGAGACTATCATGACAGGTGGGGGTAGCTGCATATACTTATGCTCGTAAATCAAATGGCCTGCATTTGTTTCACATGATGACAAGGACTATTACCAAAATCAAAAATAAAAACAAACATAAGCCTAGAATCTTTTATCTAGAGAATGGAAATGGTAGATTTTGTACTTGACATATGGCTCTGTGTTATTACCAGTTTATATATTTCATTTCTCTCTCAGTAGAGAATATGCTTCATGAAGAGAGGAGTTTTTCAATAACACTCTTACATTTCATAGTGCTGAACACCTTGATTTGGGCATATTAGCCGCTCAAAAAGTCTAAGTTGAAATGAAGTAAATTGCAAAGTGCAGGTAGAAGAACCCTATAAATCTGAAACAATTGGCCAAATGCAGTTCATCAAATTAATTCTGACTTCAAAGGTAGTGAAGGAGCCATTTCAACTATCAAATTAACTTCTCAGAAACTCTGGATCCCATCCTGCAAGGTGCAATAATATCCAGGGCTGGTAGTCTGGAGGTCTGATTTCCAGCATCAGCCCCAAACTAGCTTCATATCTTCCCTGAGCCTCAGTTTTTCTATCTGCTAATGGATGGAGATTTCCTTCTAGGGCAAATACTCTATGACACTACCTTGCATTCATGTCACTTTGCTTTTGATCACGGAGTTCAATGAAATGGACTCGCACTGCTAATCCAGTGTACTGTCTTTGTCTTAGAATACTTGAAACTTTGTAAGGCTCAGCTGGAGATACTTTTAGTTCTCCCCAGAAGGAAAAAAAAAATCCGTAAATCTGTAAAAAGAAATAAAGAGTAGAATAAAAACCATTAGTGAGAGTTCTTCCAAGAAAAAGTTGCCAATACTGAAATGACATTGATCTCTCAATGAAGTCTATCTAATGATGGCATCTCAGATATTTTAGCACATACTAAATATAATTTTGCTACATCTATGCATTTCTGCTCCATATATTTCTGTAGCAAGAGTTAAAATTCTTAAAATATAAAAAATGCTGGTGCAGTGAAAGGCAAAATACACCTATCATTAATTTTTCTCAGGCTAGTAAGGGTGTGTATGGATGCATACAATGATATGATTTCATCAGTTTCACGCTTATATAATGAATATAAGATAATTTCATAGGCTTAAATAGTCCATCACAGAATATTTTTTTTATCACAGAATACTTTTATATTCATGTCTTCGAGAACTACTTGTCTTCTAACAAATAAAAAATAAATAGAATTTCAAAAATATGAATTGTTTAATAGCACGATTTGTGGTCAAAGATTTTAAGAAAGTATATCATAAGCCCATTAAAATCCCATTTAAAAGATACTATTTAAAATATAAACATACCTAGGATATATTATACTATTTTTTTTCAGAAATTTTAACCTGGAAATGGTAGCATTTAAATAACAGAATTAAAATTTTGGGTGATAAAATATCTCAGATACTATACAAATGTATGTTTTTGTAAATATAAAATTTAATTGATATGGGAAAGTATCACAGTTCAGATAATATAGTTTATATTTGGGTATATTATATTTCACATATTCATTCATGCAATCAATATTACCAAATCTAATCAGGACTTTCTTAATCATGATTTTTTTTTTTAATATTCCAAAGTGTCTGAGGTATTTTATATACACACACAAAGTTTATACAATCTCACAAAACACTTCTGATTCCTGAAATAAAATGATAGGGAAAAGAGTACGAGAAATGAAATGGGGAAGATTCATTTCTACTCATCCATCAAAAAAATAAAAAAATAAAAAACAAAAACAATCTCCCCAAAATTAAAAAAAAATAAAGGGAGCAGTTTGCTCCCGTTGGTGCATTATTATCTGATACTTTTCTCCTTCTGGACAGAAGTCCCTCCTGTCCTCACTAAACTGGCCTCTGTGTGGTTGAGCCAGCCGTTAGGATGGCAGCAAAGTTTGCTAGTTAATATCCTGGCGTTGAAGAACACTGCTACACTTATTTGGGACCTCCTGTGTCTTCAGCTGGGATGTAGCCTTGGGGGAAACAGGTAGATCGGTGAGGAGAAAGGAGACACCCTTTCAGTGGGCCAGAGCTTTTGAACGAACCCTGACACTCAATGCAGCAGCAGAGAATACCAGCAGCTTGTTGGGACATGCTCTTCCCAGCTGGAGAGTGATTTCATGGACGCAGCCACTGAGAGGTCTTTCTGGGTTTCTCCAGCATCCTGGGGTCTACTTCTGTTGCTGTCCAATGGCAAGATCTAATAGGCTGAAAGAGACAGAGGTGGATGTTTCACAAAGGCTGTCCTTACGCTTTGTAAATTGAGAAGTGAAAAGAAAGCGTGGCTTATTTTAAAAAGCACCATGGCCCCTACTCTCTCACCTATTCTTTTTTTTTTTTTTCCTTTTTTAACTTTTAAGGGCGTTAAAGAGAGAGAAAGAGGTAATCATTCAAAAGCTAAGAAAAGTAAAAACAAAACAAACGAAAAAACAGAAGAAAAAGACATTTAAGAAGTGTGCGACTATAAAGGTAAAGAGAAAATATAGAGATGAAGAATCCCTCCCACCACCAGTCACCAATAGTAACTTCTGATTCAATTGCAAATTTCAGCATCACAACCTAAGTACATTTTAAGCACTTGTTAATTCAGGTAGGAATTGGCTGCTCAGTTTTTAGTGCATCCCAATGCATTTCAATTGCATTTACCATTTAGAAATTCCATGTCCTCTTCTGGGACATTTCGTTAACTCGTCAGTTTGAATAATATTAATTATTATTGTGGAAGTACTATATTTACCATTATTTTATTATATATATTTTTCTCACCCATGGGAATGTTAGCTTCCTCAGCCAGGGACCATGTCGCCCATTGCTTTTCCATCAGCAGTGCCCCAGGGGTTTAGTCAAAACCTAGCAAATACTTGTTGATTTAATGGTAAACAGAATCTTACATAACTTGCTTTAGATTTTTTTAGGATTTATTGAAATAAGTCTTCACGGGTTGTATCTCAAGGACAGTGCTCAGATCTTAATACAATAGCCCAGCCACTGTTTGATCAGCATATTTGAGAATCTCCTTTCTTTTCACATACCAGTGGTTTTCAAATACCTCTTATCTGTGGCAATCATTCCTTCAAATAAATCTGTATGAAAAATCTAAGCTTAATAAGAAGAGAAAACAGAATTACTCTTGCTTAAGTGATATTTGAATGCCTTTAGGCGGTCTCATCTGTCCCTCCCTTATTCCTGCGTACCAATCCTTGAAGTAGCTTTAGGGAAACGAAGGAACCAAAACATAAAATTTGAAACTTGTTTGAGAAATTCACTTCTTCGGAGCCTGTGCTATCTGTCATTAAATTATTAATGTATTAACATATGATAAAATAGAAATAATTAATATTAAAATTTAATAGATTTAGTTTAAAATTATGAATTATTTGGATGTCTGGGTGGCTCAGTCGGTTAAGCATCTGCCTTGGGCTCAGGTCATGATCCCAGGGTTCTGGGATCGAGTCCAGCATGGGGCTCCTTGCTCAGCAGGGAGCCTGCTGCTCTCCCTGCTTGTGCTCTCTCTCTCTCTGACAAATAAATAAATAAAATCCTTTTAAAAAAATATTAATTCTCCAGTTTTGTCACATACCCTCCATTTGCTAGGCGTTTATGAAATGTATACTTGACTTCTATTTCTTGTATTAGTCAGCTAGTCTTTTTAGAATCAATGCTACATCCTTATAAATGTCCAATATATTTTCTTTGATTTTCTTAATGGGACTGGAGAGCTTAAAAATGTGGGGGGACAGCCAAGATAATTTCAGTAGATGGTTATGAACTCAGAGGAGTAAAAAGAGTATTAGAGCTCTACAATTTCACCACTGTTGTCTTCAGGCCATTATCTATTATCTTGCAATTGGTTTTTAGCTAGCTGAGATGTAGAGACTAAGGCCTAGGACTATCAAGGTGCGGCATCTTACAAGACCTCCTCCTCACATTTACTTGAACTCTTCAGAGTAAGCATGAACCTGAGAAGTAAACCTCCTTCTCCTCCTACTTTTCCAAACTCATGGTTCTAGAGAAAAGGGTCTTAAAAGAATTCACATACATGAAAAGATGTATCATCTTCAAAGAATGGAAGATGTGGTATTTGAATTAGCTCAGCTTTCTCCAAATAAATGTGTGGATTTAATACCATACCAATCAAAAATTCAACTGGGTTTGTGAATGTGTGTGTTTACATTCTAATGCAACCCAACAATCTTATTCTACAGTATATATGTGAAGGGCAAATATGATCAAAACATTCTTGGAGAAGTGAAAGTTGGGAGAATTTGCTGTGAAAGACTAAAGCATATTATAAAATAATAGTGGTGAAGTTGGTTTGGAATTGGTTCATGAGCAAACAGACCGATAGATGGGAATAGAGAATATGGAAACTATATACATATTCCTGCATAGCAGAAGTCATAGTTTCATTTTAACATCTGTCTACTAAAATATATTGCACTTTTTTCCATAAACTATGGGATTTTCTAACTTATTAATGCTGTGTCAAGAACGTATTTATAATTTACCATCTAGCGCTATGTAATTTGGGCTTTTAAAAATTTTGTTTTCCCGACACGGTGGTACTTAAATATTCATCTACCCCTTTTGGTTAATGTTAAATTTGGAGCACATTATGGTCTTGGAGATAGTTTCAAAAACACAAACCATAGAGGAATGACACACAGTAGAAGAGCAATTAGAATAACTAGATCATTAGTTGCCCTATATTAAAATTTTATCTCACTTTCTCTTGCCTATTCATCATCTACTTTGAGATATCTCTGACATATTCTTTTTTCCCCCAAAGATTTTAGTTATTTATTTGAGAAAGAGAGAGAGAGAGAGAAAGAACATGAGCAGGGGGAGGGGGCAGAGGGAGAGGAACAAGCAGGTTTCCCGCTCAGCAGGGAGCCTGACACATGGCTCCGTTCCAGGACTCTGGTATCAAGATCTGAGCCAAAGGTAGACACTTAACTGACTGAGTCACCCAGTTGCCCCTTGATCTATTCTTCAATGGATGCTCAGAGACCTCATGTCTCAGTATTAGATGCAATGACAGACCCATTTTCCAGATCATTTTTAAAGGAAAAGCTTACTTAACCTTTTATTGTTCTCAAGCGGAAAATATTTTCCAAGAGAGGACAATACTGGAGTAACATTTTGCCATTTTAAGTTTATTTATACACTCTTCCTCCCTGGAAAAGAAATCATTACTGTGATTGTCATGTGGGCAGGAGTCCAGTATTCAATGGTGTAGTTTCTCTTATGCAACATGAAGGTGTAATGTTTATTGTGCCTTATGATTTGTGACTTCTCTACTTTGGATCATCCTGTATCCAGAAAAGGTCGTTCTATTTCATGTTTCTATTATCAGGTGACTAGAGCAAGGCTTTTGTACTCTGAAAGCAGGTGGCAAAGGAATCAAAGTCAGGATAAAGCAAAGCAAAACCACCTGGGCCTTGATCCAAGCTGCATCTTCAAATCAACAGTCTTTCAATAGAGCTGGTATTTTGATCCCCATCTGATGCCTCTTTCTATTTTTTCACTGGCTGTCAATGCATAGAAGGAAGGGTGGTGATTTAACCTCAGAAGGCTCCAGCCCAAATTGAAATTACTGTCAGGAACTACCCCTTAGCCAACATATAATTTAGACAATAAATACTTATTAAAAAGGGGTTCTTGTATTAATTCCTTTGTATGTACTAAAAATATATACCCCAATTATTTAATTTTATTTAATTCCATTAAATCTTGGTTAGGAAAGGTTTTCACAAGGAGTTCTAAGTTTAGCATGAGGATTATTTACCCATTCTTTTTCATAAATGTGTGGCTTCCAAATAGACAAGAAAATCAAAGATTTTTATTGTTATTCAAAAACAGCACATTACTTTCAACAACTCTGATCTATGTTTTTCCAAACAGGCTGACATTTGGTGGCAGTTATCCTTGGATTTGGGGGTGAAAAACTCAAGACTATGGGTGTTTTGATTTTATCTGATACTATGATCTCTATTCTCACAGAAATGTGGCCAAGGATCAGAACAAACTGCAGCCTGATATGCTCACTGCACACTAACTGGTGGACTGAAAGAAATTTGATTCAGCAAAATTAGAAATTAGGGGTCTATCTATCCAATATGCAGATTTGTCATGTTGGAAGAAGACCAGTGCTGAATTGTTGCTTCACATTCCAGGCACATATTCTTATTAGTTTAGAACACAGCATGTCATGATCACTGGAAACACATTCAACATTCACCTACTTGAAGGTACACCAAGCACCACTACCTCCGTACCCCAAATCATCTTGTGATATCAAATTTACATCACTTGACACTTGAAAATGTTTTTTTATTGCCCATATCTCTGTGTCAAAATGCATAGGACTTTCCAGTTGCCCTTGACTATATATTCTTTTTTTCTCCAGGAGAAATGCAAAATTACTCAAAAGCACAATTTTGTTTCAATGAATTCTGAATCTGGCAATCATCTTAAATAAAATGAAGTATACCCTGTAGTGGAAACTAAAGTGGTCTATCCCCTCTACAGACCAACATATTCATCCTCAGGTGCTGCTGGGAATATGTGATTTTGATGGCTCACATTTCTGTTCTTCTCTGGGAATTACCCTCAGGATCTGTAAACTACCTTACATCCCTATCAGTGGCAACATGTATCTTACAACTTCTCCTTGTGCCTAATCTTGAGTTCTTCATTTTCCTAAGTGGAGTACCTTCCAAGAGCACTACTCCTGAATAACTACTACATGAAATTATTTATCTGAGTGTCTGTTTTTGGGGAACTTGATCTAAGATAATTACTACCTAGAGGGGACACAGAAAGTAGAATTTTAGAACTACATTACTTACCTTTTGGTTGGCACTGAGGACTCCATCATGATGGTAAATGGGATATGGATAGAACCTAGAATATTTTATTTTTTTTATTTTTTATTTTTAAAGATTTTATTTATTTATTTGAGACAGAGAGAATGAGATACAGAGAGCATGAGAAGGAGGAGGGTCAGAGGGAGAAGCAGACTCCCTGCCGAGCAGGGAGCCCGATGCGGGACTCGATCCCGGGACTCCAGGATCATGACCTGAGCTAAAGGCAGTCGCTTAACCAACTGAGCCACCCAGGCGCCCGAACCTAGAATATTTTAGAAATAAAATTATTGAACTATATTTTGAACTTTCAACCCTAACATCTCTTATACCAAATTTAAGGGCCTCATAGGAAGGGAGTGGGACCGTGAATCCAAGAAGTGTATATTTAGGTAGATTCACTTGAGACTTTGATCTAGATTCCAGTGAGTCCACTAGCCTTTCAGAAGTGACACACACATTGGTTTGATGGCAGTGCTTCTCCTCTTCCATAATGTGAGGCAAGTGAGGTGTATATGGGACAAAATTTAAGGAGGCACTCATTCTCAAGGTTGTACAAATGCAGGGCCCTCTGGGATCCTGAGCTCCTCCAGGCACCTCACTCACCTCATCCTAGTCTTGGCCCTTCTCTCTTGATTGAAGATCATGAAAACTACTTAATTGAAGCACTTCAAGACAATGCTCACACCCCCTTAGGATCTATCCCATCTCTCTTACTGTCAACGAGACCAATAACAAAGTTTGAATCTCAGCAGAGTATGGATGACAAGATGCTGAGCTTTCTAAAGGAAGAGAAGGACTATGCATTGAAGAGGCTGCAGGATATGTCTAATATGTGCCAGCAAGAGATGGGACAGCATACATGGGGAGGAATCATTAGGTGCTGATAAAGGGGTGCAGAATGTGAAGTTGGATAAGAGAGAGTTTATAGAAATTGGAGTACTCTTGTGACAGAAGATTCAACACCTTGGTGAGGACCCCTGATGATGTTACCAATATGCTTCTAGGATGGCCCTTTGAAATTTGGTAAAAATAATTGCTCACACTAAGTATAAATGCCATATCATAGAGGAATGAGTCAACAGTGGGCATGCCAAAGTGTATATCCTATGTAGGGCTAGAAGACTCACCAGCTGATTTTATTCCATGAAAAGATCCAGAAGACACTCTATTTACAGGTAATTATAGAATCAGATAAAAAATCATGAGCCCATACATAATCCTAAGCAAGTTTTCAGACTCAGAATCCATTCGCTTATTTAAGGAGAGGCTGAATGTCAATGAGAAAGCAACTTGCAATATCACTTACTGTAAATGACTTGATTCTCTGAGTTATCTATTGCCGTTTAGTTATGTAATTAAGCACGGGGGAAAAAGACCTTTCAAGGATTGCTGAACATTGGTTTGAATTGACATGGACTATAGGTTATGCTATTCTTCTGCCTTCTATCATAATATAGTTCAAAGGGACCTGGACCATCTGGATATTCTGCAGGACAACCCATCAATCCACTCTATTGCTGCCATCATGTGAATTGCACCAGAGGACCAAGATGTGACTAGTATATGGGAAGCCTCAGTAAAAACTTCTGAGAAGGTGAGAAGTACACTTTACCAAGATTCAGGACCTGCCATGTAAATTAAGTACTTTGAGGTCCAGTGGGCTGAGGTATGCTGGAACATCTTCTATAAAGGACACATTATTGAATTGTAAGCTTTCTATCACCTGATACTTTGTAAGCATGTCTTAGTTCAGGAGGCAGCACATTCTGCATTTCTCCATCTCATTTACTTAGTGACACGGAGAGCTACCAGCTTCGAATTGGACCTAGATAGAGAAATAATTCTACAGCAAATCCAGGTTGTGGGTCAATAAAAACTATTGCTCGAGCCTAAAATTAAGCAGACATTCTGTTATTAGAGATATCTATGGTGAAAAAAAAGATGTTTGTGTTAGTTTTATAGCCAGCCTCACTCCAATGGGAGGATCCCAACATAGAGCCCCTAGGATTCTCAGACAAAGCCATATAATCCATAATATAGAAGTCTACACTATGTGCAAATCAGCTCTTGGTGTACTAGTGCGTGCTTGTAGAGATGGCTTCTTTGACTATGGGGTATCCAGTGACTCTGTGGCCAAAGATAGATTCTGTCAGAACCACTGAATTCTAAAGATGGGTAGCCCTAGTAATAAAACTCTGTAGATGAAAATGACACATTAGGAACTGGGCATGAAAAGGACCAGAGGGCATGAGTGAACCACCAGACAGGTGGCCCAGACCACCACTGGATCATCAATGTGCTGAACACAACTGCACAAATTCTAACTTGTGGAGACAGCTCAATGGGAACTAGTCAGTGAGTGAGGATAAAGGAGTTAAGTTTAGAATATTTTAAATTTTTGATGCATTAAATTCATCCAGATAGGAATGCTGATCAGAATGAGAGCTATGAAGGAAATGATAGAAAAGTGGTTGCCCGGGGCTGGGAGTGGGAAATAAAGAGAGGTTGGTAAAATGGTATAAACTGGAAGTTAGAGGATAAATAAAGTCTGATGATCTAATATATAACACGATGACTATGGTTGATGACACTGTATTGTGTATTTAAATTTTTCTAAGGGAGTAGAACTTAAATGTTTCATCAAAAAAAGAAAAGAGCAAATACATGAAGTAATGTACGTGTTAATTAACTCAATGGGGACTCCTTTCACAATGTATACATATAACAAATCATGCTGGGGGCACCTGGGTGGCTCAGTTAGTTAAGCGACTGCCTTTGGCTCAGGTCATGATCCTGGAGTCCCGGGATCGAGTCCCGCATCGGGCTCCCTGCTCGGCAGGGAGTCTGCTTCTCCCTCTCCGGCTCCCCCCTCTTGTGCTTGCTCTCTCTCATTCTCTCTCTCTCAGATAAATAAATAAAATCTTAAAAAAAAAAAAAAAACAAATCATGCTGTACACTTAAAAAATCTCACAATATTGTCAGTAACACCTCAATAAAGCTGGAAAAAAAGGGAATGAGAGCTATGAACAGAAGCCTGGGTTGGACATACAAATTTGGAAATCATTTGTATAAGGAGAGCTGTTGAAACCATAGGAATGAATGAATGAAAATCGAATAGGATCTTCATAATGACTTTGAAGAACCTCAACATTTGATGTTTTGGAGGCAGAATATTAGCCTGCAAAAGAGACTCAGAAGCAGCAACTAGAGCTGTAGGTAGATGACTGGGAGACTGAGGTCCTGAAACTAAGGGGAGGAGGTTTTGTAAAGAAGATCGTAATTATGAATGTCATATGAGGCTGGGAGATCACGTAAGATGAGAATGAAAAATATACATTGCATATAGTGAGTTAAATAGAGACAATATTATTTCAGTGACAAAATTGAACAGGTAGCAAATTGAATTGGATTGCTGTATGTCTATGCTGACAGAATGGAGACCAAAGGAAGAGTCATGTCTCTTAAGGTATTTGACTGTAAAGGAGAGAAAAAAATGAACCTGTGTTTGGAAGGACTATGTCAAATTGTTAAAGCACTATTCATTTTGTTTCTTTGCATGTTTTGTTTGGTTTTAAAAATGAACTTGTTTAAAGATTGCAAAGCTTCAGCTCATGGGGACTTCCAGCTCCCACTAAGGAAGCAGAAAGCTGGGGAGAACATTCCTCCGACTGTCACAGCAATATCCACTACAAGCCCGATATGGACCACCAGCAAATTCACATTTTTTCTTGAACCCATCTGAGAGCTGAGGTTGCAGAGCTACCAACCAATCCAAAATCTAAAGAAAGACAGTTGTGTCGAAGGAGAGAGACTGGAAGTAAACATTTGCTTATGGGGGCAGATGGGCCAGACATTGATAAAAATTCAACTCAAATTTTAATTAATTATAAAGAGTTGAGTGTGACCTAGTAAAAGGTCTGAATACAGAACCACATGTGATCCAGAGAAACAAGAGTCATTATTCATACTTATAGGATATTTTCTTTTATTATTGAAGCATAATTAACATACACTGTTACTTTGGTTTCAGGTGTCCAGTGTAATGATTCAACAATTCTATACTCAGTGCTCACCATAGTATGTGTTGTCACTATCTGTCAGCAAACAATGTAATTATGATCTTATTGATTATATCCTCTATCCTTTCCTTTTCGTCTCTGACTTTATTTTATAACTTGAAGTTTGTAGCTCTTTTTTTTTTTAAGATTTTATTTATTTATTTGACAGAGAGAGACACAGTGAGAGAGGGAACACAAGCAGGGGTAGTGGGAGAGGGAGAAGCAGGCTTCCCGCTGAGCAGGGAGACCAATGTGGGTGGGGCTCGATCCCAGGGCCCTGGGACCATGACCCGAGCCGAAGGCAGACGCTTAACGACTGAGCCACCCAGGCGCCCTGAAGTTTGTAGCTCTTAATCCCCTTTATCTATTTCACTCACCACCTGCCCCCACGTCTTTCTTGGGTACCACCAATTTGTCTCAGTTTGTATTTGTGTTTTTGTTGTTGTTGTTTGTCTCCTATAGGATCTTCTTAATAAGGTTAGGGGCAGGATGAGAGTCCTATAAAGAATTCCTCCTCTTGTGGTCAAGGTCTGGGGAGGAGAGTCTCAGTGATTCTGGGAAAGGCATGGAGCACCGTCTAGATCCTTCTTCCTATCTCTTCTACAAAATACAGCTCTGAAACACTTTGGGAAAGAAAACAGAACCTGCTGCGTTTGAAACACAGGTGAAAACCTATTGCATCTAGGGAAATAGAATAGAAAAATATTCTTTTTTTTTTTTTAAAGATTTTATTTATTTATTTGACAGAGAGATAGCGAGAGCAGGAACACAAGCAGGGGGAGTGGGAGAGGGAGAAGCAGGCTTCCTGCCAAGCAGGGAGCCCGATGCGGGTCTCGATCCCAGGACCCTGGGATCATGACCTGAGCCGAAGGCAGACGCTTAACGACTGAGCCACCCAGGCACCCTAGAAAAACATTCTTAATCCTACCAGTGTGGAGGAGCAGGCAAAGATGCTGGGCCCAGAGCTATAGCCAGGGACAGGGCTGGATAACTGAGAATGTCCTACCCCTGTGACACAGGGACTCAGTGGCTGCCTAAGACTGAAGATTAAACAGAATAACCGGGATGTTTCTCCTCCTTCCCCTTCAAAGCCACTGCCAGGCTCACAAGCATGGGGTAACTAGTACAAGTAATTTCACTTGTAGAAGAACATGAAGGAAACTCTAAGGCACCGTGTAAAGGGGAAGACCTAATCCTGAGAGTGGAATGGATATTGGTGGCAGTGACTCAGGTCTCACCTCAAAACCTAAGGTAATATTGAAGGAATTTGAGGCCTGTGGTTCTTGAGGGTAATCATAGCAAAAAGAAATTAAAAAAACACCTTACCTTCTGACTCTATTGACTCAACTTCCCACACTAAAGTTCTAACAGAACAAAAAGTTGTCCACTGGAGTCACAACAATTAATTTGCTTCAATCTCTACTCTTCAGCACTGTACCAGATATCCACTTTCCACAAAAGAAAAAAAATATATAAGAGATACAAGAACTATGCAAAAATAGCACATGGTCGAAAAAACCAAACAATAGGAATGAAACGACATCAGGCATGAAATTTAAAATAATTCCAATGGATATGTTAAAGTGTCATGTGCTAAAGGTGGGCAATATGCATGATCCCCTGGGTAATTTCAGCAGACTTTTAGAAACTATAAGAAAGAATCAAATGGAAAAACACATTAACAAAGGTAAAGAATGCTTTTGATGCACTAAACAGTAGAGTTAACACTGTAGAGGAAATTATCAGTGAACTTAAACATAGTCAAATTGAAATTATACAAACTGAAGAACAAAAAAATTTGTGAAAATAAAATGACCAGAGCATCTAGGAACTATGAACAAACTAAGAACAAAATTAAATAATCTAAAATATATGTCACCAGAAACCCAGAAAGATAAGAGATGGAACGGGGAAAAAGAAATATTTGAAGAAATTACAGTGAGATTTCCCCCAAATTTTCTATATAGACCATCCTTAAACTAGACAAAGAGATACTAAAACTAAAATGTGAGTTTAGAAGGATGGTAAGTTAGAGGATTAATATTCAAAGTCAATTATATTTCTGTATGTTAGCAGGAGAAAATTACAAATTGAAATAAAATGAAACTGTTATGATCACCAAAAGCACTAATACGTGAATTAAGTATAACCTTACAAAATATATACAATATGTGCTGAAAATAAAAAAATATATACAGTATGTGCTGAAAATAACAAAACACTGACGAATTAAAGAAAAGGAGATGTACTAAATGTAGAGATACACTGATTAATTAAATAAAAAATGTAATAAATGTACAGAGACAATCTGGAAGCTCAATATTGTTAAAATGTCGATTCCCCGAAAACTGAACTCAAAAGTACTGCAACTGAAACCATTTCTGTGTAAAGAGGCAGGATGATTCTCAAATTTATAAGGAAAGCAAAACAAACAAACAAACAAAAAAACAAAGCACAACAAAGGAAAAACATATAATTGATAAGTGAATTTGAATTTAGAAAGACATAGACGATGGACTCCGAAAAACAAAATGAGGGTTCTAGAGGGGGGTGGTGAGAGGATGGGTTAGCCTGGTGATGGGTATTAAAGAGGCCACGTTCTGCATGGAGCACTGGGTGTTATGCACAAACAATGAATCATGGAACACTACATCAAAAACTAATGATGTAATGTATGGTGATTAACATAACAATAAAAAATAAAAGAATATGAAGAAGCAAAAAAAAGACATACTTGCTGGTTGAAAGTGTAAATTTCTATCTCTTCATGGATACTTTGTGAAGTATGTTTTATAGATGAACAAAATGAAGCACAGAGAACTGTAGTGCTTAAAGATACATAAGCAAGTAATAAAACTGATAGTTAAAACAAATTATACAATCAAAATATTTTAGTATACTACCTCAAAGCTCTCAACTCTATCAAGGTGACTGAATGTGCAGTGTTATTTACAAAACTGTATCTGGCAAGCCATAAATAAACTAAGAGCATGTGTTAAAAATGGATCGGATATTTGTAACATTTAGAAAATGATTTTTTTCAAACAGTTACTATGGAAATAATTAATCATATTATTATATTTATATAATGTAAGTATTGTTACTTTTCCCCCTGACTTCATTAACTTATTGTCTTTTATGAGTGATAATTTTTTTTTCCTTTGGTGAAGGCATAGTAACAAACATTTAAAACAAGATACTGACTAACAATGCTTCACATCTCAGAGGTTGGGGCTTACTGTCAGGATTCATTTCCTGGAAGGGATTAGAATGGATCACTATAGTTAATGGTGACAATTTAGGAGAGACGAGTTCACTGTGATGTTGGAGGGGTCACCAGAAAGCTTCCAGGCCCTGAGATAAACTAATTCATAGTCAGGAGCTTCCATCTATAATATGGAAAATTGGAAGCCAAGGCAAGAAAAAAATAATATGGTGGTATATATCCACAAAAAGTGTATCAGGGACACTACATTTTAAATGAACAGGTGTTTTGAAAACTACTCAGGATGAAAAAGGATTTTAAAGCTTGCTGGAAAAAGTACATCTTACAGAAATACACATTTAAAAATGGTCATTTCAAACCAATACTATGTGGACAGGAGATGAAAAAGTCCTCTTTAGCTCCTATTATTGTCATCTTCTTTTGAAGGAAAAGGATTTTCTGAATTAAAAAGGGAAGACAAATACTGGTTACTCAGAGCCAAAGCTTGCAAACCTCGAAGTGATTGTGTGAGAAACTGGTTTGTTCTACTGGCCAAGATTACCTATATCCTTAGTCACCAAGAGAGTGACTAAGAAATACTAGAAATACAAATTCCAACCACTATTAGTGGTCTTAGTTATCTTTGCAAATTAGAAAGACTCCAGCAAGTGGACAAATACATAAAGGATCTCTTTATAAGATTATTTCTGCATTAGAAATGGACAAGAGAGAACAAACATCATTTCTTTAGTGACTGTCTTAGGAGAATAAGCAGAATCTTATTCTTGTTCATGATATTACTTGCAAAATGTGTTAGCATCCATTGTTGCCTGAGTCAAATTTACTAAAAAGAGAGAAGGACTCTGGATACAGCAACTTTTAGGGCTGTAGGTCAGTGAAAAACAAAACTACTTCTGATAAAGCAATAAAAAGGTTGAGCCCTCATTGCAGATTAGGGTTGTTGAATGCACACATTCCTTATTCAGATGATGATTTAAAACAACTTGACTCTCTGACCCTCCTTGAAAAAGTAAATGACAGAAGATCTAAGAGAAGCCATGATATGACCCCTAGCATCAGCCGCAATGTAACTGGTGATCCCAGTAACCTGCATTAAGAACTGAGGAAAAGGTTGGTTGGAGGTGGGGCTTTTGGCTCTATTTCTTGGTGGTGTTTTTTTTGTTTTGTTTTTGTTTTTTTTTTCCATTTCAACCCAATAAAGAGCTTTGCTTTGAATGTCTAGATGTTAAGAGGACAAGTGTGCTTTGCCTATGTGGATCGATTAGGGAGGGATGAGGTCTATCATTGCTGCCGGGATTGATGTCACAGCTGGTGACAAGAAGGAAGTCCTGAATTTGGTTGGCTTGTCTACTAGTTCAAAGTCTTCCTCAGCAGGGTTTGTATGGACTACTCTGCTTTCATATCATCTGCAATCCAAGTCTGGGATTACCTCTTAGTCCTCTGACAGAGTCTTCTGATTTTCAAAATGAACAGGAAGGTATATTTCAGTAACATTAGATCAGCTAGTATTTTGTGCTGTGGAATGACTTTTTTGCAGGTTTCATTTACGTCATTTATTTCAGGCAACAGTACCTACTTTGTATTAGACACTCTCCTAAGTACAGTGATACGGCATTGAATCAAACACAAAATGCCTCACAGAGCTTGAGTTCTAAGCATTAGTGAAGAAATATTTTATGGGAGTCAAACGAGAAGATGATAATCACTGAGATTGCCTTTTATTGACCAATAAACTCAGACAAGTTGAAAGCAAATGACCTATCAAGCCTTCTTGTACATGTCTTATATGTAAAATGGGGAAATAAAGACTAGAATGCTGTATAGTTGGGATAATATTCAACAATTTTAATTAAAGAAAATAATTTCTGAATAGCAACAACAGGGAGATTTGTAGTGGCATTTTGAAGACCTTGTTTTAGTCAATATTCTACAGCAATTTTAAATGTATAATAGTGTATTTTGTGTTGGAAAAGGGAATGAAAGTGCAGTGCAATAAAAACGTAAATATAGAAATAAATGAAAATAGATATACAGAAATCACTTAGAAAAAATAGAGCTAAAATATGTGCTGCACATATGAGAAGCATAAGGACATAAGGATCTCAATCCCTCCATGTCCTGCTCTTTTTTTTAAAGAATTTATTCATTTGAGAGAGAGAAGGGGAGAGAGAGAGAGAGAGAGAGAGAGAGCACATGAGCAGGGGGAGGGGCAGAGGGAGAGGGAGATAAGCAGACTCCCCACTGAGCGGGGAGCCATGACCAGGGCTGGATCCCAGGACCCTGAGATCATGACCTGAGCTGAAATCAGACGCTTAACCCACTGAGCCACCAGGCACTCCTTCATGTCCTGCTCTTGATCGTCCCTCCTACGTATCCTACACACTGGCGAGTTTCCCTTTCTCACTGTTCACTGAATGACAAGCAAAGCTTAGAGGAATTGGGGAATCACCTTTGATTCTGGAAAACCAAGGTTGAAATTCTGGCTTCTACCACATATCGGAGACCTATCTTCTATTAGATGCAAGAAATCAATAGTTATTTTTCTCCTTTTATGGTTATTAGAATTAATATTAATTTTAATATTTTCTTCTTCTGCTTGACATGGATTTAGGAATAGGAATAACTTAACTTCTTATCCCTAGTGCAGTTTAGTGTCTGAAAAATGCTCAGCTTTCAATAAAAGTTTTCTGAATGAATAAATGAATGAGATATTTGAGATGATACCCTATTTGTAGATGACATGAAGTTTAGGTGAGAGTAGATAGTTTGAATAAAGGAACGTAGTCATAAAATGTGACTTATTAGGGTAGAGCTAGCAGGGTAAACTGCTACATGAACAAATTTATAAGCATCTAGGAATGCTCAGGAACAAATAGAACCCTGAGAGGATCAGGCCATGTGAACTACCTGCATAAATGATTATATGTCGGCACCAGGGATACACTGAACCATTTGAGTCATATGTCGCTGCATTAAGAGAGATAAGGGGGTTTAAGTGGGGAAATGGGTTAAGTTCTTAAAAATACAAAGCATGAAACTTTATTCTTGGTTGAAACCCTGGATTTTGGGAAATGTTAACTTGCCAATGACTACATCAAAGTCAAGCATGAATTATTAGACACAGATGTGAATCAGGAAAATAGAAGCAGCTGTTCTTGGGCTCGCCTGGCCCAGTCAAGGCTTTGGCATGATGACATTTTCCTTTTGTTGGAATTGTATGAAAGGATCCCTGGAAGGCAAATAATCTAATATATAACTTCTTGATAGATGATTTCTACAAATGGATTTTCTGTCCTTGATTAACAAAACAGGCTATACACGGGGGCAGCATTTGGGAAGTTCATGAGAATAAGACTCCTGTCCAAATGCCTTTCTGCATATTTCACTGCAGCTCTTACGGACTGTTTTCCTAAAAGTCGTCGGCATTGTTCAGAGACGCGGTCTCCAATTTCGACTGTAACGCTTTCTAGTATGTGGGCCTCTGTGTGGGAAGTGCAAGCTACTTGGCAAGTGTCTTATACTAGGAGTGTTACTTATGAAAGAAAACTGTTTCAAAGCAGAACTGGATGAAGCTAAATAAATTTTAACTTTGATAAAAGGATATTTTGGGCAAAATAATTTCAATGCCAGAAAGATGTTTCAAAATGGGATAGAAAGTGAGATTGTACTTTGATGGTGTGGAGGAAGCAAACGAGACTCACTGCAGGAGTCACTGAGGAAGAAGCAATCGGAGAAGCAAGATTAAGATGTCTCCCTTCAAGAAGTGCAGTGTTGCTTGACATGTGGCAACTGGTTTAGAGTGTTCGTTAGGATGTTCTTTCCTTGATGTAGTCTTTCCGTTGATTCTAATTGCTATGTAAAACAAAATGTTTTGTAATTTTTATTAAAATAAGGTTTGTGGTTTGAATTTATTTTGGGAATTCTCTGAAACTTTTAGTTGTTCTAATCTAAAAATTCTATATGCTTGTTTATTTATTCAAATATTATTTTCTTTTCCTCAGTACAACTGTGTACTTTGTGTCCAAACCCTTGGTAATTCTATTTACTATACCCTGCTGTTTATACTAAAGCTATTGATTTGTGTGCAACATATCTGAGTTTTCTCATTATTAGTTTTGATAGTTTTTAGATTGATTCCTTTTCTCATTCTCTTTCTCTCTCTCTCTCTCTCTCTCCCTCACACACATACACACACACAATGCTTCTCTGTCAGACATTCTTGTAGATACTGGAGATTTAAAAGTGAATATGAAAACAATGATGAGATATTACTACACACCTAGGAGAATGGCTAAAATAAAAAAAAAATGACAACATCAAAAACTGGCAAGGATATGGAACAACAGAAACTCTCATTCATGGCTGGTAAGGGGCCCAAAAAACTTTGGAAGAGAGTTGGTAGTTTCTAGATTTCTTGCAAAACTAAATATACTCCCAGCATATTATCCAGCAATTGCACTCCTTGGTATTTGCCCAAGTGAGTCGAAAATTTATGTTCACACAAAACTGCACACAAATGTTTATAGCACATTTATTCACAATTACCAATACTTAGAAGCAACTAAGATGTCCTTTAATAGATGAAGGGATCAACAAACTGTGGTAGAACCATATAATGCAATATTTTTCAGCAATAACAGTAAATGATTTATCAAGTCATGAAAAGACGTGAGGAACCTTAAGTTCATATTGGTAAGTGAAAGAAGTGAATCTGAAAAGGATACATACTATATGATTCAGACTAACTGACGTTTGGAAAAGGCAAAACTATGAAGACTCTAAAACGATCAGTGGTTGCTCTACGAGGGGGGCGGTGTGGGGGAGGAAGAGAGAGATGAATCAGTGGAACACAATAGAGTGTAATGATTCTGTACGATACCGTAACAGTGGATATGGATACATGCCATTATCCATAACTCAAAACTCATCCAATGCACAAACACAAAGAGCGAACCCTAATGTAAACTTTGGACTATGGCTAATAATGATTCAGCATTGGCTTATCATGGTAACAAATGCACCACACAAATGCAAGATGGCTTGCACTATTATAAGGTGTGTGCGGGAAGATATATGGGAATTTTTTGTACTTTATGTTTGATTTTTCCATAAGCCTAAAATTGCTGTAAAATAAGATCTACTAATTAAAAAAATATGAAAGACCAGTCCCCGCCCTCCTGGCACCTGCATTATGGTAAAAGGGGGTAAATAGTGAATAAAAATAAGTGAATACAGATGGTGATAAATGCTAGGAAGACTGAGGAAAGCACATACCCTCTCTTAATAGATAATGGTTTGGCATTGGGCTGGGGACTTTTAAATGTCATGGTTAAAGACCTCTCTGACACATTTAAACTGAATTAGAATCGGCTGTTGCTCAGAAAGAACATTTGTGTCAAGTTCTCCTCAAAACTGCATTTCCAACATGAGTTTGAGCTTAAACATAACATTCTCTAAGTGGTCGTGCTGTGTCTTCACCTTCTCATTTCCAATTCCTGAAAGTCCAAGAGTGATCTTTTGAAAACATTAATTTGATTATAGCAGTTACCTGCTTTCAAATCTTTGCATGACTTCTCCCATAGAACATGGTACAGTTTTCCAGCATGATTTCTGAGGCCCTTTGCTAACTAGACTGTCCTTCCATTCCAACTTAATCTCACACACTGTTCCTTCTGCTCGGCTAAAATGCCATTCTCATTAAGTTCCCACCTGAATTCTTTTTTTCCCTTGAAATGCATCACACTCTCCATGACCTCGGGGCCTTTCCACATGCTAGTCCCTCTTTCAGTAATTATCTCTCAAGTGCTTTTTGCATTGGCCAGGATGGTCAGCACCTGGAGAAGATTTTAACAAAGCAAACAGTGATAAAATGCATGTTCTTCATTCTTCTGTCAAATATTCCCATGGCTCTCTCCCTCTTCAGATCTTTGGATCAAAAGTCCTTTCCACAGAGACCTTCCTTGTCCTCTCTGTGACATGCATCTCCTTTCTTGCTTTTGCCCCCTTAGACTGGTCATGATCAAACACATTATCAATTTTCTTACAATATTGTTAATGTTTGTATTTCTAACCAGAATGTAATCTTCATGAGGGCAGGCATTATTTTGTCCCTTTGGTTTACTGCTCTGTCTTCAGAGCTGAAGCAATTTCTTGTCCACAGTGATACTCGATAAATACTTGATGAGTGAGTGAACAAGAATATAAGGTAATATTTATAAAATGCCAACACTTTTTTTTTGGTTAAAATTATAAAGGGCTTTAATGGAAGTACGCATTGCCTTGTTTTAAGTTTTCTCTGAATATATTACAAATTATACCTTACAAATTTGTATTTTCTTTTCCTAGATGTATAAATGTTTTCTAAATATAGATACTGTTGTCCATTTACTGAAATATATTGGGGGCTCAATCTGAAGACTGTATTGAGGCAATTATTCTGTTCATCATTGAGGGTGAGTAAAATTGTAGCTTGTAATATACTAATAGACCCAGAGAAAATAGAATGGATGTATACTTTTTATTCCAAACCTACACTTCTGGAACTAGATTTTATCCTTTAAAACCTAAATAGAGGTTTCTATTTAGTTCTGCATAAAATGGTAAATATACGTAATACATTGACTTACAATAAAATCATTTAAGACACTTCAGTGAAAATAGGACATTTTCTACATTGATTATTATAGGGAAGCTAGGTTTAATTAGTAATTTTATTATAAAATATTTTTTGCTGCAGTAGTCAGAGGCAGAATACTGGATTGGAGGCCATTGGCTGAACTCAGATGAAACCTATTCTAGTTTAATTTAAAGAAGGTAAATATATTGCAAGAACAGGGAGTAATTGATAGAATTAAAGGAAACCCTGAAAAGCCAGACCTTGGCTAGGACAAATAATACATCAGGATTTTTTTTTTTTTTCACAGCAGGAAGTGGGTTCCAACCAACTTCTAACTGTGTTACTCTGGTAGAGGATTAGGCTTGGATTGAGGCTTAGGTCTACACCCCAGGGGAATTGTGATTGATCTGCCGGTCTGCTGGCCTAGAATGAGGGAGAAGCTTAGTGCTGCAGAGGAAAACAGAGGGCCATACTGACAAAGGAAGGACACATGTGGCCATCCAGCAAAATCTAAGGGGCCCATTGTGCTGGTTGATTAAATAGGTTAAGGTAGGTAACTAATGCCAAGAAATCACTGAAAAGAGGAATACACTATCGATTCAAAGAATTTGTGTTATGATGTCTAAAAAGCAAGGTTTTTTAAATTGTGTTTTTGTTTAGTTTGGTTTGGTTTGTATTTAGATGCCTGATAATTTTAAGAACTCAGCAGTGTTTGCAGGTCTAATAAAGCCTGAGATCACTCCCTGGAGTCCATTCAGACAAAAATTAGAGGACACAGCTTTACAATATTTTTGAGCTCTTGTTTGACAGGTAGTATTGCACAGCTTGGCAAGAGGAAAATGATCTCTACTTGTTTCTCCTGAGAGATAGGTATAGAAAAGAAATAAAATATAAGGACTTATTTTTGTGAATGTGTAAATGAGCAATCCATTAAAATCCCAATGGAAATAAGCCTTCGTGGTGCTCATCTCTAAAACTTTGAAAGCTGGCGATTTTAGCAACCTTCCCACTGTTAATTCTCATGTTCTGAGTAAACGTAGTATTACTCTGCTTACATCTGTCATGCACAAGGTATTACTCTCATGTTTTGTAAGGTTTTTTTTAGTACATATATGGTTACAGGGAGAGAGAATTGTTCTCAGAGAAATAAAAAATCAAGTGAACCTGTCCCTATATTTATGGCACTTCCTCCCACTGTCTAGAGTTTATTTATGTGAATGTCTATGAAATGGTTTCCTTGGTAACGAAAAAGAGCCTGGATCTAAGCGGCTATATTGCAGGTTCACACTTTTAGACATCATTTGCTCTTAAAAATTAACTGTTCAATGGAATATTCAGTAAAAACATGTGAAAAACTATCACCGATTTTATTATAGAATTATATCTTGCTGATGTTTTTCCACTTGAACATCTTAGCATCTTGTTGCACCCTAGACACTTGTGTAATTAGTTACAATTCAGGGGAATTTTTTATTTATTAGAGGTACCATTTTAGAAAGCTGTGGTAGGGAGGCAGCTCCCCTTTCCAAATTCATTTACAATTAATTGTAAAATTCTAGAACATTTTCTGAATCACATCTAACACTCAAATGTTTAATGATCCCAAGACACAGGATAAACAAAACAAGACGTGACGTGCCTTCATGTGCCACACGGCCACAGGCAAAGGCAAAAATAAATGTCAGAGGTAACAAAATATTGACTAATTTTAATAGAATCAAAAATCTTGTCAACAGCAGCCAGTTATCAGTGTTTATTATGAAACAGAAAAATGTCTTCATTCTGACGTCTAGCTTATCTATGTGGCCCTATTTCATATTAAAATTTTAAGTACTATCTCCTGCTGAGTTGATGTTTATCCATCCGTCACTTCTCTCTTTTATCCAGCTGTTCTTTTGACTCCCCCAGAAATCTTTTGTAACACTATGGTTATTATCTGAAATATTTGGTTTTAATGAAATGCTTTATGCAATGCCATCACTCCAGAAATCAATTTATGTCCCATTTATGAGACTGTAAAAATACAGCCCGTTCCAGTACCTAATCAAAGGATGAAGAGAGGTTAGTGGGCAGAAAGAGATCACGGCAGCTGTAACTCCTTTGACACCTTAGCGATCATTTTGATACTTAAATTATTTTTCCTATCCAGCCTCTTAAGATCTCCATGCAATTCAGGTAGTGAGTAATAAAACAGTGTCAAGGTTCCTATCCTCCTGTTTTTCTGGACAGCTTCTCTAAAACATTATAATCACGTTTCATTGCTCACATTACATGCCCCTACTTTTTGAAATTAATCATAAAAAATTAAAAGAGGGAACAACCATCATTCAAATAAATATCTTTCCTGTCTTTTTCTTTTTAATCTGTTGTATTGAAATTATGCTTTATTCTGACAAAGATATTCTCTCACCTTGCAAACACCCCTCCAGACTTGAAATCCCATGAAAGGATGCAGCATTTTCTTTATTTCCCAAATAATGGCTTTTGAGTTAGTGCACATAAAAGAAGATTCATTTTCTTTGATTCTATGAGATCTAAATGTTGAGGCAGATCTTACTTGCCATGATCTGGCAAAGCTTATTAGCTACATTTCTTTCTTCCATTCTTTCACTGACAAGCCAAATAAATAATAATTTAAAATTGTGGTGTATCCTGAGACATATTTCTACAGGTCTGCAAATTCTATGCATTGAGTTAAAAAGTGGTCACCTAGGTGATCTGGATTACTGTTTCATAATTTCCCTGAGAGTTATCTTGTATCTGAATTTTGCCAGTGCTCATGTTGGCAATGGGGTTTCAAACTATTATATTTCAAAAGATGGCCAGAGAGAGATTTTATGTAGTTTCTATCGGGAAGCATGTTGAGTCTTAATACACACAGTTGATGAATATGCCAAAAACAAAAGAGTCTTGGCTAAGCAACCTGTTCCCTATTCAGGTCATGGAACTGACCATTCCCACTGGCTTATTGCATGGATGTCTAACAACACATGAAGATTCATTTGCTTTGTTTCCTCTAAAGAGGTGATAACTGAGATCTGAGGAAAAGAGAGGACGAGAAGATTTAAACAGAGATCCCTAGTTGGAAAAGATCATTGATATGAAGCTGATAAAAGGCCAGTGCATTGGGCATGAAATGAGCTGGGTGGAAAATACTACCAGATAGACTGGAATATAAGCTGGGCTCAGTTTAAGCGGAGTCTCATAAGACAGTTTTCATTTTATCTCAGAGGATTAATAAGTGGAAGAAGACCTTTAAATATTAGAATATCCAATATATACCCCAAACCTCACTTTGCTATTGGGAGGGAAATGGATTGGAAGGCAGAGAGAGTGGAACCATGCACACTAGTAAAGAGGTGATTGCAGGGCTGAGAATGGATGAGATTTTGAGCTAGAAAGGTGACAGTGGAGCTATGAGAGTGGAAAGATTCCAGATACGTCATACAAAAAGAATTAAAAGGATGTACTGATAGATAAGAAGTTAGAATAAGACAAAGGGAGGAACAGAACATCTATACTTACAGTTTGAGTAACTCCCAGGAGAGACATAGCATAAAACCCAGGTGAGACAAAGTGGGGTATTATTATGATTTAGGAAAGAAATCGAGGGCTCTATCTGGGACATATTGATGTTGAAATGTCTATAAGACAGGTTGGTAGAGATGTTGAATGAGTCTGAATTTCACTAAAAATGTCTGGGTTGGGCATATTAAATTTAAGAGTCATAAAGATATAAATGATACTCATGGCATGTGAATGAATGGGTCGCAGAAGAGGACATGTGAGAAAAATGATGGGAAAACACGAGAACAACTGCTGAGGAACTCCAAATTTCGATGTTGGACCAAGAATGAAGAGCAAGCAAAGAAACCAGAGAAAGGGACAGTATACTTGGCTGTCTATGAATAATCCAGAAAAGAAAGAGAACAATGATGTAGGTCAGAAAAGAAATAACTGTAAGAATGAAATCCTTAAGGAAACTACAGAAGGTAAGACCCAGAGCCTGAGAGGGATTATTGACCAAAGTGTAAGAGATGTGTAATGCTGTAATTGGAGGGACTGGGAATTAATAAGGTTGTTAACTGAACATGCGTGTGCTGACAGGGTGGGCTGGTAAATGTAGTCCTTTTTAAAGACAATAAGATAAAAGATAATATTAAAGAAACAACAAAGCATTTTCAAGAAATGTGGAAACCCTTTTGATGTTTTCGATTAAGCACTTAAAATGAATCTGCTCAGTTAGTTGTACGATTTTCTTGAGAAATGATCAGATGTTTTTATGCAATGAAGGAAAAGGATGGTATGTGATTTCACCCAGGATTGTTTTTTTTAACTGAAATATAAAGGAAAAAGAAGGAAGGAAAGAAATTAAAGCTTCTTCAGGAGAAAAATTACAAAAATTGAACATGAAGTGTGACTAGGGGTAAGGTAGACTTGAAAATAGTATGAGACTATTGATAGTAAAAAACTGATAAGATAAATAGATTGGGTATCTTGATACTGGTGAAAGAATTTTGTTTTAAAAAAAATATTTATCTATCTATTTTTAAATTCCAGTATAATTAATGTACAGTTTTAAGTTAGTTTCAGGTGTGCGATATAGTGATTCTATACATTACTCAGTTCTCATCATGATAAATGTAATCTTAATCCTTCACTTATTTCACCCATACCCCCACCACCTCCCCTCTGGTAACCATCATTTTGTTCTCTGTAACTAACAGTGTTTTTTGGTTTGTCTCTTTTTTCCTTTGTTTTGTTTCTTAAATTCCACATATGAGTAAAATCATATGACATTTGTCCTTCTCTGACTGACTT
Source organism: Mirounga leonina (assembly GCF_011800145.1). Classification (NCBI taxonomy): domain Eukaryota; kingdom Metazoa; phylum Chordata; class Mammalia; order Carnivora; family Phocidae; genus Mirounga; species Mirounga leonina. Next base: position 14,002,914 of record NW_023270865.1, read on the forward strand.
ATTTCACCTAGCATTACACTCTCTAGGTGCATCCATGGTGAGGCAAATAGCAAGTCTTCATTTTTTTATGGCTGAGTAATATTCCATTATGTGTGTGTGTGTGTGTGTATTACATCTTCATCCATTCATCTATGATGGTACTCAGGTTGCTTCCATATTTTGGCTATTGTAGATAATGCTGCAATAAACATAGTGGTGCATGTATCTTTCTGAATACCCAGTCGTGGAATTACTGGATCATATGGTTATTCTATTTTTAATTTTTTGAGGAATCTCCATATTGTATCCCACAGTGGCTGCACTGGTTTGCATTTCCACCAACAGTGCACCAGGGTTCCTTTTTCTCCACATCCTCACCAACACTTACTGTTTCTTATATTGTTGATTTTAGCCATTCTGACAGGTGTGAGGTGATATCTAATTATAGTTTTCATTTGCATTCTCTGATGATGAGTGATGTTGAGCAACTTCTCCTGTGTCTGTTACACATTTATATGTCTTCTTCGGATAAATATCTGTTCATGTCATGTCTTCTACTCACTTTTTAATTGGATTATTTGTTTTCTGGTTATTGAGTTGTATAAATTCTTCATATACTTTGGATACCAACCCCTTATTGGATATATCATTTGCAAATATCTTCTCCCATTCAATAGGTTGTCCTTTTGTTCTGCTGATTGTTTTCTTTGCTGTGTAGAAGTCTTTATTTTGATATAGTCTTAATTTTCTTTTGTTTCCCTTGTCTCAGGAGACATATATAGAAAAATACTGCTGCAGCCAATGTCAAAGAAATTATTGCCTTTGTTCTCTTCTAGGATGTTTATGGTTTCAGGTCTCACATATAAGTCTCTAACCCATTTTGAGTTTATTTTTGTGTATGGTGTAAGAAAGTGGTCCAGTTTCATTCTTTTGCATGCTGCTGTCCAGTTTTCCCAACACCATTTGTTGAAGACTGTCTTTTTCTCATTGGATATTCTTTCCTGCTTTGTCAAAGATTAATTGACCTTGTAATTGTAGGTTTATTTCTGGGGTCCCTATTCTGTTCCATTGATCAATGTGTCTATTTTTTGCCAGTGCCATACTGTTTTGATTACTACAGTTGTGTAGTATATCTTGAAATGTGGCATTGTGATAACTCCAGTTTTGTTCTTTTTCAAGATTGCTTTGGCTATTTGGGTCTTTTGTGGTCCCATACAAATTTTAGGATGATTTTTTTTTTTTTTTAGTTCTGTGAAAAATGCTGATGGTATTTTGATAGGGCTTGTGTTAAATGTGTACATTGCTTTGGGTAGTGTGACATTTTAATAATATTTGTTATCCCAATCCATGAGCATGGAATATCTTTTCATTGTGTCATCTTCAATTTTTTATAGTTTCAAAGTACAGGTCTTTCACCTCCTTGGTTCAGTTTATACCTAGGTAAACCTTATAATTTTTGGTGCAATTGCAAATGGGATTATTTTTTTTAATTTCTCTTTCTGCTGCTTCATCATTAGTGTATAGAAATACAACAGATTTCTGTATAGTGATTTTGTATCCTGTGAATTTACTGAATTCATTTATCAGTTCTGGTAGTTTTTTGGTGGGGTCTTTTGGATTTTCTATATATAGTATCATGTCATCTTCAATTAGTGGAAGTTTTACTTCTTCTTTACCAATTTGGCTACTTTTTATTTCTTTTTCTGGCCTGATTGCATGGCCAGGACTTCCAATTTTATGTTGAATAAATGTGGTGAGAGTGAATATCATTGTCTTGTTCATGATCTTAGTGGGAATGTTTTCAGTTTTTCATTATTGAGTATGATGTTAGCTGTGGGTTTTTCATAAAGAGCTTTTATTATGTTGGGGTATGTTCCCTCTAAATCTACTTTATTGAGGGTTTTATCATGAATAAGTGTACTTTGTCAAATACTTTTTCTCCATCTATTAAAATGATCATATAATTTTATCCTTTTTCTTGTCGGTTTGATGTATCACATGGGCGGACTTGTGAATATTGAAGCACCCTTGCATCCCAGGAATAAACCCCACTTGACCATGGTGAATGATTTTTTTAATGTATTGTTGGATTCGATTTCCTAATATTTTGTTGAGGATTTTTGCATCTATTTACATCAGAGATATTGACCATCAGAGATAGTTCTCTTTTTGGTAGTGTCTTTATCCGGTTTTGGTATCAGGATAATGCTTGCCTCACAGAATGAATGTGGAAGCTTCCCTTCCTCTTCTGTGTTTTGGAATAGTGTGAGAAGAATAGATATTAACTCTTCTTTAAATATTTGGTAGAATTCACCTGCAAAGCCATCCGGTCCTAGACTTTTGTTTGTTGGGAATTTTTTGGTTACTGATTCTATTTCCTTGCTGGTAATCAGTCTGTTCAAATTTTCTATTTATTCCTGGTTCAGTTTTGGTGGGTTATATGTTTCTAGGAATTTATCCATTTCCTCTAGGTTGTCCAATCTACTGGCATATATTTTTTTAAATAATATTCTCATAATCTTTTATATTTTTGTCATGTTGTTTATTATTTCTCCTCTTTCATTTCTGATTTTGTTCATTGAATCTCCTCTCTCTCTCTCTTTGATGCATCTGGCTAAAGGTTTATCAATTTTGTTAAACTTTTCAAAGAAACAGCTTCTGGTTTCATTGATCTGTCTTTATTTATTATTTATTTATTTATTTATTTATTTATTTATTTTATTATTTATTTTAGTTTCTATACTGTTTATTTCTGTTCTCTTATTTCCTTCCTTCTACTGGTTTTGGGTCTTGTTTGTTCTTGTTTTTCTAGCTCTTTTAGTTGTAAGGTTAAGTTGTTTACTTGAGATTTTTCTCGCTTCTTGAAGTAAGCTTGTATTGCTATAATCTTCCCTCTCAGAACTTTTGCTGCATTCCAAAGATTTTGGACCATTCTATAAGGTGAAAGCATTGTTGACAGGTGGATATAAGAACAAGTGAGTTAGAATGGTAAGAGGTGACAGTAGAGGAATTGGATATTCAAATTAACATATTTTTGATGATAAAAGTACATATTATAGGGGCACCTGGGTAGCTCAGTCATTAAGCATCTGCCTTCAGCTCAAGTCATGATCCCAGGGTCCTGGAATCGGGCCCCACATTGGGCTCTTCGCTCAGTGGGAAACCTGCTTGTCCCTCTCCCACTTCCCCTGCTTGTGTTCCCTCTCTTGCTGTGTCTCTCTCTGTCAAATAAGTAAATGAAAAAATCTTTTAAAAAAAGTACATATTATAATTCTGGAAGCAAAACCTAGAACTTAATGGAAATAAGTTATTTGACATCCAGAGTTGTAGAATGGAGAAGTGGCACATGATAAAGAAACATCCACATGAATTTTGGGCTCACCAAGAAACATTAGGAATCTGGAGACAGTCTCTAATACAAGGAGATGGCAAGGATGTTGGTATATAGCAGGATTAGGTAAGAGGGATAGTGTGCTTGAAGGCATGTGGCTTAAAGAGAGGATGCTCCCTCCCTCTCCCCAGAGGAGGAGGAAGAGGAAGAAATTATTTAGAGACCATAACTGGGAGCAAAAAGTACATTTTCATATTATCTGTTCTTGTGGTGTGAAGGGGCATGTAAAAAAAAAAAAAAAAGACCAAAAAGAAAACTCAGCTTTATGGAATGAAATCCAGTTTTCAGTTCACACCAAAAGGTAGGTGGAAATATCTTAAGATTGATTAAAAACATTGGGACCTTTACTAATAATAGTTAATATTTACATATATTTTCATATATAATTATCATAATCACCCAACAAGGTAGAAGCTATGATTGTCTCTATTTCACAGGTGAAGAACTCATAGCACTGAAACGTTGAGTAACGTTCCCAAGGTCATATATCTACTAAGCATTGGTGCCAGGATTCAAAATCAGTCCATTTGAATCCAGATTCTAAGTTAAAGTCCAGCTGGCCAAAAAAAGTGGAAGACTGGCTTTCATCTGGGAGTATACACTGCCAAAATAGGAAGACATTGAGAGTGATAATGGATAAGTATAAAGGTTATACTTAGGGCAATAATTGAAGTAATAAGGATGTGAGCCTTGATAGTTTGATCCTCAATTAGCAGAGAATGGATGCAATCAGTTCTGTAACGGTGGCTGAAAATGCATTTCATTGTAGCCAGGATGCTTCTGGAATACCTGTTCCATAAGTTACACATATGGGCAATTTAATCATGGAAACAGGGGCAAAAATCGTAGCGTACAGTAGACATTTTAATTCTCACCAATATCTGATTTTCCCTTCCTTTTTGGCCATATGAGAAAGTATACTTCCAGCCTTCTTGTAGTTAAGTAGGGCTACATGACTAATTCTGTCTAAAGAGAAGTGAGAAGTAAGGATGTGTGTTCTCTAAGCTAAGGCGGTGAAAATACCCAGGCAACTTGCCAGGGTTTTTTTCTTCTAATGTCATGGCAAAAATGGAGGTCTCATGGTCAAATGACTTAGCAAGATAGAAGTCACTGAGTTGCATGATGGTTGCTGCAGTGGAATGTGGCAGAAAGAACAGTTGCCCTCGAGTCATCTTCTTTGTCAGGGAATTCTTGTGTTAAGCCACTGATATAGTCTAACTGAACCTGAAAACTGCAGAGAAGGGCTGGGAGAATGACATGGCAAAAGCACAAAGGTTGAAATGAGAAGTAGACCCTGTCTAACGGCAGTGGAAGAGATTTTTCTAGCTCAATCCTTCTAACTTCGTTTCTTTTCAGACCACAGGTTATGGTAATGGACATTGTAAGTTATGTTAATGGACATTGTAAGGACACATGCAATTTTTTTGTAAACTCTTGTTTTCATAAATTACCTCACATCTCCAGAAATTACAATTTGGGGAATGTTTTTTTTTAAATCTTATTTTTAAGTGTGTTCAATAGATATGTTAACTATAACCATTGCTCTTAATTATCCATTCTTAATTCAACTACATAAATTTATCTACCCAGAAAGATGATGAATGCAGGTGAGAAAGACATTAGAAAAGCTCACATTTTTATATATTTCTTTTTCAAGAGCTTCAAGCTACTTGAGGGAGCATTTCAATTTATCATCAATCCATGCATATATATTAACTGACTGAATTACTAGATCACAGAAATAAAGAATGCTAAATAGTTTGCTTCTTAAGGAGTTCTAGGGAACTAATTGCTGTCTAATGGTATGATCTTTGATTATGTCAAGAATAAAATCATCCAGCACCACAGTGGAACATATTCTTACCAATAAGTGTGTTTTTTTGATTGCCAATCACATAGTGATTAAATTTATAACTTTTAAGTTTTTTGATTGATCACACCAATACTTAATTTGTAAGACCTTAGAGAAAAACACTCAAGGGCATACATGCCCCCTGATGTTTATGGCAACATTATCTACAATAGCCAACTTATGGAAACAGCCCAAATGTCCATTGACTAATGAATGGATAAAGAAGATGTAATATATATATATATATAATGGAATATTACTCAGCCATTAAAAAGAAAGAAATCTTCCCATTTGCAATGATGTGGATAGAAGCTAGAGAGTATTATGCTAAATGAAATAAGTCAGTCAGGGAAAGACAAATACCATTTGATTTCACTCGTAGGTGGAATTTAAGAAACAAAACAAACAAGTGCAGGGGGAGAAAAAGAAAGATGGGGCAAACCAATAAACAGATCCTTACCTATAGAGAACAAATTGTTGTTTACTAGAGGAAAGGTGGGGGAGAATGGGTTATATAAGTGATGGATATTAAGGAGGGCACTTGTGATGAGCACTGGGTGTTGTATGTAAGTGATGAATCACTATATTGTACACCTGAAACTAATATTACACTATATGTTAACTAGCTGGAATTTAAATAAAAACTTAAAAAAAATGAAAAAAAGTTTCCATTAGTTTTCATTAGAAAACAGTACAAGTCCATTTTGATGGCCACCAGTGTCTTTGATCTCACTCCACCTTCACCTCATAGCATCTCCCACATTTCACTCTGATCTTCAGACATATCTGGGTTTTCCAGATACTCCAAATCCTTTCCTACCTCAGATATTATGCTGCTTCCTGAGCCTAGAGTTATACAGTGCTTGTCCAGTATTATAACACCCTGTTTATAATGCCTACAATTTTCAGAAGTTAGTCATATGAAGCTTAATTCATTTGAAGCTAACTTATTTATTGCATATTTTTCCCATTAAAATGTAAGTTCAGTGAGTTCAGGAACCTCACTAGTCTTACTATTTTGTCTTTAGAGCCTAGCAAATTGTTTGACAAATGGTCAATCAATATTTCTTGAATGAATGAGTATTTATTTTCCAGGCAATGGGTCATAATGTGGATTACTGGGGATAGCATTTTTAAAAAGGATCATCAATTTCAGTTTAAATTTACAATTTTTATTTTTAAAAATTAAAATTAAATAAATGCCTAACTTGTTACTTTTGTTTACATATATTTTTATTTTTTATTGGTGTTGTGGATATTTTACTTTTAAAGTACCATTTTAGTAATATGCTGTCTCTCATCCATTTACTGGATCTGTAGTAATACTGTTGTCAATAGCGTTTACAAATGGGTAGAGTATAAAAAGATGAATCATGTACTACGCTGAGAATGCAATAAAATATTCTATATTTACCTTGCTCTTTTTCTAAAGGCAGCTAGGTATTTATGATATTTTCTAAAACCCTAATGAATACTAATGCTTTATTTTTCACCTTTTTATGACTTGTTAAAGTTGAATTTGAGCACAAGGTTTCTGTGTTAAATGAATAAAACAAATTACTGAAACTTAGAGGAAAAAGTCACTATATAAACATGTATGTGTAAAATGTATGTGTGTGCACATATATTTACTTTCAATCAGTGTGCATATGCACACATACATATAGATGAAGAAATGAAATTCAGGATTTCAGAGGCTGATGAAATAGATGAGTTTTTAGGTCCTTGAAAACCTTGAAATATAGCATTTAGTGAGTTGGGTCTATTGTCTAAGAGTGACAAGAAGTCCCTGAGATCAAGGGGACATTTTCACTTCTTTGATTCAATTGAATCTATTTTAAAAACAGATTGAAATGCAACAAATTCACTCAACTGTATAGATGCCAGGCTCAGGGACAGGTAATGAGGATTCCCAGATGAAGGGAGCATATGCCCTGTCCTGGGCTTTTTATAATCTCATCAGTGAGGTTACCATGGCAAACGAATATATACACAGTATCCCTAATATGAAGAACATTTAAGGTTCAGACCCAATAAATGAAAAGGTGTCCATGTGGAATTACTCTGCTCATGAAGTAGGGAAATGTTCTCAGAGAAGATTACCTAGTCCAGCAAAAATAAGTAATACTGATTTCATAGATCCATTTGTTAATGAAAGGCACCTTTCTGTATTCAGACCTATCCATCAGTCTAGTCATTATTTTTCTAAGAATCTGAGGTTGTGATCATTAGTCCCTCCCCCAGTTCTGTTCAATGTCACCTGAAGGCTCAGTCTAATTGGTGAACTGTGGTGGATAGGTTAATCTAGCTGTACCAAAATCCATGTCCAGTGCCCTAGGGGACTGAGTACAAGCCACACTGTAGTCTTTTGTTTTAATCTTCAGTGAATTACTTTGGCCCATGTGACCGCACTGCTGCTTGAATTTTCTCTTCCTTCTACTGTTCCTGCACTGGGACTAGAGATCTGTTATGATGAGGAATCCATTTGATTGGGTACAAATAGGCTTTCTAGGTCATGTCAGCTTTCTCCTTAATGACAACCCTATTTCCAGAACTCTTGCATCTACCGAATTCTGGAAATTGTGGGATAGTTCTAAAATGAAACAGCACTGCCAACTTACCCTGAGCATCTCTATCTCTAGAAAGGTCTATTTAACACTCCACAAAATCCTATTGGTCCCATTTGAATGTCAAGTAAGAATTGACTACATGTAATTTCTTGGACAACTTGGATATCAAGTTCAAGGTTAACACACCATCCAAGACATTATTATGATGTATTGGTCTACATGATGCAAACAGTTGAATACTTCTAACCTTAGACTCTTAACTTTCTATTTTTTTCTTCCTCTGACCTGCCTCTGAGTTTGCAACATACCCAAACAGCTGTGTATGCATGAGTGATACCAAGCATTCCAAAGGAACTGCTTCAAGCTTTTTCAGCTAGGAAAAACCAGATTATTATTATTATTATTATTATTATTATTATTATTATTATTATTAAGTTCTTATTTATATTCCAGTTAGTTAACATATAATGTAATATTAGTTTCAGGTGTAGAATTTAGTGATTCAGTGCCCATCACAACAAGTGCCCTCCTTAATATCCATCACTCATTTAACCCATCCCTTCACCCACCTCCCCCCACCAACAACCCTCAGTTTTTTCTCTATAGTTGAGTCTGTTTTCTGGTTTGCCTCTTTCTCTTCCTCCCCCCCTCCCCAATGTACATGTGCTTTGTTTCTTAAATTCTACATATGAGTGAAATCATATGGTATTTGTCTTTCTCTGACTGACTTATTTCACTTAGCATAATACTCTCTAGTTCTAGCCACATCATTGCAAATGGCAAGATTTCCTTCTTTTTATTGCCGATAAATATTCCATTATATATATATACATCTTCCTTATCTGTTCATCAGTTGACAGACATTTAGGCTGTTTCCATAAGTTGGCTATTGTAGATAATGTTGTTATAAACATCAGGGGGCATGTATCCTCTTGAATTAGTATTTTGGTATCTCCTTGGGTAAATATCTAAGTACTGCAACTGCTACATCATAGGGTAGTTCTATTTTTAACTCTTTGAGGACCTTCCATACTTGTTTTCCAGAGTGGCTACATCAGTTTGCATTCCCACCAACAGTGCAAAAGTATTTTTTTATCACATCCTTGCCAACACCTGTTGTTTCCTGTGTTGTTGATTTTAGCTATTCTGACAGGCATAAGATGATATCTCATGGTAGTTTTGATTTGCATTTCCCTGATGTTGAGTGATGCTGAGCATCTCTTCATGTGTCTGTTAGCCTTCTGCATGTCTTCTTTGGAAAAATGTCTAGCTATGTCTTCTGCCCATTTCTTAATTGGATTATTGATTTTGGAGTGTTGAGTTTGATAAGTTCTTTATGTGTTTTGGATACTAATCCTTTATCAGATATGTCACTTGCAAATATCTTCTCCCATTTGGTGAATTACCTTTTAGCTTTGTTGACTGTTTTCTTTGCTGTGCAGAAACTTTTTATTTTGATGGAGTCCCAATAGTTTATTTTTGCTTTTGTTTCTCTTGCCTCAGGAGACATATCTAGGAAGAAGTTGCTATTGTCAATATCAAAGAGGTTACTGCCTGTGTTCTCCTCTAGGGTTTTGATGGTTTCCTGTCTCACATTTAGGTCTTTGATTCATTTATTTTTGTGTATGGTGTAAGAAAGTGGTCCAGTTTCATTTTTTTGCATGTTGCTGTCCAATGAATTTATTTTTGTGTATGGTGTAAGAAAGTGGTCCAGTTTCATTTTTTTGCATGTTGCTGTCCAATGTTCCCAATACTATTTTTTTAAGATACTATCTTTTTTCCATTGGATTTTTTTCCCTGCTTTGTCAAAGATGAGTTGACCATACATTTGTGGGTTCCTTTCTGGGTTTTCTATTCTGTTCCATTGATCTATGTGTCTATTTTTGTGCCAATACCATAATGTCTTGATCACTACAGCTTTGTAATATAACCTGAAGTTCAGAATTATGATGCCTCCAGCTTTGATTTTCTTTTTCAAGGTTGCTTTGGCTATTTGGGGTCTTTTGTGGTTCCATGCAAATTTTAGGATTGTTTGTCCTAGCTCTGTGAAAAATGCTGTTGGTGTTTTGATAGGGATTTCATTAAATGTGTAGATTTCTTTGGGTAGTATAGACATTTTAACAGTATTTTTTTTCTTCCAATCTATGAGCATGGACTATTTTTCTATTTTTTGTGTCATCTTCAATTTCTCTCCTAAGTGTTTTATAGTTTTCAGAGTCCAGATCTTTTACTTCCTTGGTTAGGTTTATTCCTAAGTATCTTATGGTTTTTGGTGCAATTGTAAATGGGATCGAGTCCTTGATTTCTCTTTCTGCTGTTTCATTATTGGTGTATAGAACTGCAACAGGCTTCTGTATATTGATTTTGTATCCTGCAACTTTACTGAATTTGTGTATCAGTCCTAGCAATATTTTGGTAGGGTCTTTCAGGTTTTCTACATAAAGTATCATGTTGTCTGCAAATAGTAAAAGTTCAACATCTTCCTTGCTGATTTGGTGCTTTTTAATCCTTTTAGTTGCCTGATTGCTGAGGCTAGGACTTCCAGTAAAATTTATTCTAAAACGTCAAGCTATGTTAAATAAATTATATGTTCAACATACTTTCAGTTTATTAACACACTAATAATGCTTAAATACAAAAGACGAGTTGCACACTTTGCTATAGTTAAAATAATAATCTGATTTTGGTATATTTGTATATCTTCTTGTGGACAGAGAAATCAATTAAGGTATGGGCAAGGTTTGTTTTGTTGGCTTACTTTTATTTTGTTTTGTTTTCTGGTTACCATATCCCAATATGTAATGTGTTGTGAGCATTAATGATGTTTTCAAATTCGCATTAATATGCCTTCTTGTTAGTGAGAGAGTAACTAACCAAGGAATGGAAGAAACTGCATAAAATAGCAGAAAGGACAAAAAGACACTAAACTTGCTATCATGATGTCATTTGGTCTTCTCCAACTACATTTCCTCACCCTGATGGCAGCGATTATTTCTGAAACAGCAGTCGAATCCAGTCAGCAATTTTGCCAACACTTACAGAATCAGCCTCATCTTGCCTCCCTCCCAGAGACATCGGTTCAGCCCCTCCTGAGAGCTCTGAGTTTCAGCACCCGGGGCCCCTCCTTTAAGTTTCTGAGCTTTTGTAATTGTTCCCTTGTTTTTTGAGCACAAGTGCTTGTGGTTATTTCTTAGAGTGGCAACCTCCATGATACCTACCTTAGCATTTTCATTTTACTCTTTACACTTAGTTAACAAGTCCTTATACTAATTCTCTCCATTCAAGTAGCTGATATGGTTTCAGTAAAATGGGCCCTAGTTGCTAAATACTCTCATACAAACAAAAATTTTTCTTTAGTTTTCAGGTTGATAATCCTGAGTTAAGAAGTGCTTAACCAATAAACCATGTGAGTTCTAAAATTCAGTGATTGTTAAAGACTTATGATCAGGGACGTGATAAAGACAGCAAATGATCAATGAAAATATTAGTGAAAATGTGAGAAATAATTGTCAAAGTGTAATGTAATCATCAAGTCCATTCTGTACCTATTTTGAACTAGAAATGGATTATAAACAGAAGTGATTATTTATAGGGAAGTGAAAGAGAAAAAGGAAAATTTTTGTGTGATGAAACTGGGGGAGTAGTCTTGGCATATGGTTCGTAGGAACAGAGTACAGATTTTGACCAGCTGAAGGCAACAGGAAACAGATGAGTGAAAAACATAATATCTTTTCAGAAAGATTTTTTTATATATATGCCAGTAATATAGCTACAGCATAATTAAAAAAAAAATAACCAGTTACCTATAGAGTCACCCTTGATATGCCACAGTATTTCTTATCACAGCAATACAGTTGCTCAAATTCAGAACCCAGAACGGATTTCTTACAAGAGTCTGGCACTAATGTCCCCACATCCATCGCTGTCAGTAGAATAATTGCATTGTCACTCTTAGGAGGTTGTTATTGACACATTGCTTTTATAATAGAGGAATTCCCACTTGTGACACCTCAGTTCTCTTAATGCCTTCATCTCCTCTGACAATAGGAAAAGAGTCACCATATAGGGTTAGAGGCCAGAGGTTACAAAACAAATGAAAACAAACCAAAAACAAAACAAAACAAAACAAAAAACAACATCAAACCCAGCCCCTTTCCTCTGAGAGCTTGAATCCAAATAAGGAAGACAGAAGCCAATTTAATAAAACTTGAAAATGCCCCCTAGGGAAGAAATAGGAGAAATCAGTACTAGAACGAGGTGGTCCATTACAGGGAATCCAGTACAGGGAATGACAGCGTGAACATTGCCATTGTCATTCTCCTTCCAAATACACCCTTATTTCTGGGGACAAACGGCACCTCTGACTCATCCCTCTCACTGTTGCAACTCACTGTGTGACGTTCATCTCTTCAAACTGTTTAGCGTTCAATGGGATAAGAAAGAACTAATTTGGAAAGTTTCATTCTGTCTTTTAGTTCAGGTCACTGGGGATGGAGGCTGAGTATTGAGGAACTCCATGGGATCATCCTCAGGCTTACACACTTCAAATTGACTGTCACTAAATGTGTTTTTCCTCCTTTGACTATTAGGCAGGTAAAAACAACAATAGCAATTAAAAAAATGAAAACAAAAACACTGACAAGGAGAAATTTTTAGAAGGGGAACTCAGTCAGTTCATATGTGACTGCAAAGGAAAAACTTCACTTCTTCTTAGATGAGAATATAAAGGAAAATGAGCCTAATTTATTACATCAGAGACTTCTTTTTTTTTTAATGTTGTTTTATTTCCCCCCACTGGGGTGGATGGTGTCATCACTTTTCTTATACTTTGCATCTTTTTCTGCCCTTATTCTTGAGTCAACTTTCTTGAGCCAACAGCTTAGGTTCATGCATAGCAAGGTCCATGTGTGGCCCAACATGGTAGCCTCTGACCACTTGTGATCACTATAATTTAAGTTGAATTTAATTAAAATAAAATAATCAGTTTCTCCATGGCACTAGCTAACTTTCAAGTGTTCGATAGCCACATGTGGCTAGTGGCTACCTGTTAGACCACAGACTTCCATCATCTGCATGTTCTATAGGATATTCCCATCATCTCAGATGGTTCTATTAGACAGTGTAGACTCTAGAGCATCAACCCAATTACTGCTCTATAAAAGAGATTTTCTTCCATTTTTCCCTATGAACCTCCTGTGATGAAAATTAGTGCTTGTAACAGTTTTGTTCCCAATTGCCACAACAATACTGTTGTGCAAGGGACAGAGGACTCATTGATGCCTCAGGCTGCATATTCAAGGCATGATAGCTGAAGGGTTACACTGTAGAAAGGCATACAAGGTATTTCCAAAAACCATGAAGCAGATTTGGGAGTTGTTTGCAGGGACTTACCTTATGAAGTAGTAGTGCCACCAAGTGTTGGGTGACAGAGGTTCAAATTTTTGAAAGAAATTTGATGAAAATTCTGATTTAAAAGAATTAAAAGAATTAACCATGGTGGCCATTAAACCTGCATAGGTTTAGGTTTCAAAGCCTTATATACAATTATTCATTTATCATAGATTTTAGAACACCATAAGCATGGATATAATTACAAATAAAATATATCTAGTATCTTTTTTATTCTAGATAAAAGAGAGATACAGTATATCAACTTGAAACAACTTGATCATTTTTTCCTCCTCCACCTTGCCCAAGATGTTTAGGCATTCTAATATGTCCCGTGTTAAACTGCAATGATGTATGGCATGCATCTCAGAAAGAATGAATTGTTTAAACAGGGGCATTGTCTCAGATTTTCTATATCTTTCTCGCTCTTCTTCATTCCCTACCCTCCAACCTCCCTTCCTCCCCACCTTGCAGATCACAGTCTGCCTCCCTGGAGATTTTCATCCAAAAGATGACGTGTATTTTATGTCTGGAAAAAATGTAGACATAAAAATGGTGTTTTTTTAAAAAAAAATCTGTGTTGTCTTTATCGCAGATGAGGGAGGAAATGTCCACTGGTTTCTCCACCTTATTTATAACTGCAGCAAAAACCTATTTTACTTGTCCTCCGTTGCCATGGTGACAAGCTTTCCCATTTCAACAGGTCAGTACAAGCTTTCGGTTTATATAAGGTCATGGGCAATTCATCTCAGCATTGCACAAACAAAAAACCAGCTCTTCTCTCCCGTTAAAAAAATTAATCTATCAAACCCCTGGAAGCACAATTAGTCCTGATCGCCATAATTTATTATCCTCATTCTTACGGCTTTGTGCTTATGTTCAAGTTCTTCAAAATAAAAGGTGTTGGTGAAATAGTCACCTTAACACTTCTGTGTTTTAAACTGGCCATTTTGCTAATGTAACTCCATTTATTTTATGGTGAATATATTCAGCAAAGCTAGTATTTAATTAGACTTATGACTTAAAAAGTATAATATAGGTCAGATGGGAAAAAATCTGGCCAAGTATTAAGATATTTACTAGTGTATGGTTCGTACTGTTTACAGGCTACAAGTAGGTTGTTGGTTTTTTATTATGCCCAGTTAAAGAGAATAATGGAAATCATAATATTAATTGCGTGGATGGATGGTATGGTCAATTGGAATTCTTCCTTGGGAGAAAAAGATCTTGACTTGGGGTGATAGGGGAGAAGGAGTGAGAATCCTTATAATGAGAGGCAGAGGGAGGTTGTCCATTAGGTGAGAAATGTGATTTCTCTGATAAACAGAAACAATATCCGTATCACTGTTTCATTGGGAATAGTTTATTCAACTATTCTTAGAGTTGATAGGATTGTGAATTTTTAAATTTTTTTCATGATTTACGTAAGTTGTTACAATAGAGACTTGCTGTACATCTATGCCAATATCTTCTGAATATCCCTATCTGCTGGTGTCATGCCTCTCTATCTTCTTGGCTTAGCTCAGAAACTTTCAAATTCTTTAGCCATTGGACTACCTTTTACAATAAATATTAGACAGAATCCCACTATGTAATAGCAGAGATGCTGTGACTGGAATATGAGAAGTTAATGAACGGAGGTCTGCATCCTTTTCATCTACTCCACTTCGCTCCATCGAGGTGGCCCCAAGACAACTCTTTAGAACACTAGGGCTCTGAAAACACAATGGCAAAGAAGCACCAGTCTAATTGGAAAAACATAGACTTTGTCAGAGTTTGATTGAAACCCCTCTTCAACATTTAGAAATGCGTAACCATGGATATAGCTTAAACTTGGTTATTCCCTGATAAATTTGAGATATGGGGATGTTGTACAGAATTAATGATATAGCTTAACTAGTGTTCCTAATACATGTAGATGTTTTTCAAGGCTTATATTTTCACCCTCTAAATTTCCCTTCCTACATTAGTGATTCTCACTCTGCCTGTGAAATCAGAATCACTTGTGGATCTTCTTTTAAATAGAAATGCCAGCTTCTTCTTAAAACCTACTGATGGAGGATCCTCAATACTTGGACCAATGAATCTGGTTGTAAAGCTGCACAGTTGGCTACTGTTGAGAATGACTGATCTGTCTTCTCTTATGTAACTACGATTTCTTCTCTATCCAAAGTCTATGTATCAGTTCTGACCCTTTCCCTAAGCCCTACTTGAAACATTTATTTGTGCATGGTAAATTGCATGATAACACAATCTCTTATAGCCAGGATATCTGGGTTCAAGTCTTGGTTCAACCTCTGAAAATCTAACTAACATTGGACATACTGCTTCTTTGGGCTCCAGTTGCCTCTTCTGAGAAATGGGTTTGTGGCAAGCAGGCAATGAGCACTAAATTAGTGCCCAGGACATAATAAGTAGTTGAAAATATTAACACTCATTATGAAAATTACTTGGATATTCTTCCTTATTATTTCATATCCATCCTTGAACTCATTTTTTCTTTTTTTTAAAAACAAAAGAAAAAAACCAACAAAAGTCAAACACAGTTTTCCTCTTAAATTTATGTAATTTTAAAATATGGCTATCTTTCTACAAGTAATCTAGATTCAAAACCTGAGGCATTTTATCCTTTCCTCTTTGGCTTCTATTTGCCATAAGAGATGTGTTCTTTTTTTTTTTTTTTTTTAAGATTTTATTTATTTGAGAGAGAGAGAGAAAGAGCACAAGCAGGGGTGAGGGGCAGAGGGAGAGGGACAAGCAGACTTCCCACTGAGCAGGGAGCCCGATGAGGGGCTCAATCCCAGGACCCTGGGATCATGACCTGAGCTGAAGGCAGATGCTTAACCGACTGAGTCACCCAGGTGCCCGAGATGTATTTTTTATTACCTAGCATCTATAACACAGAAATACCCTGTTGACTGTGCTTTTTATCTTCAGTTCTGATTCTCTCTAAATAATATTCCCTAGGTACTATATTTTATTATTACCATGTGACTTCCTAGATCAAAGGACATTTAAGAGATTTCCAGTGCCTACCAAAGCACAAGTTCCTTAGCATAGACTTCAAATACAATTCTAATGAAAGATTTGAAAAAGTGGTGAAAGCAGGTGAGCAACATAGATATTTGGTGGGCAATCTGAGATTACATATTTTATAAAGTTGTACCCCCTGACACTGCAGGACTGCATTAACAGGCTTCCTATGGCTGCAATAAATGAGAAATGTGTCTCGTTGATATATAATCAGAGTTGTTTTCACTTTTACCTATTACTTGAACCTTGCTTAATAATAACGTAAGCCTATTCAACACCTCTCCAATTATATTGTCACTAGATAGATAGAAATAGGTATTGTTTCTAATTCTATAAATTAATGATCCAATAATTTTGATTTCTGTTGAAATATTATACACTTTTTTCCTTTTTAATGGATTTATTGCCCTCAAAGATGAATGTCCAAATCTCTAGAGGGAATAATTAAACTTTTGTCTTTGAACATCTGCTGTACTTGGTATATCTTACTTTAGCATTTATGGCAATGCTGTGAATATAAGTGATACGGTAATTACCCTCTCCCACCCAACACGGTCAATGGTCTGACTCATAATAATCTTTGAAAAATTGTTTGCTAAATTAATGTGTGAATGAAAGGAAGAACAAAATTCACATTTTAATGAAATGAGTAAACACAATTTAACTATTTGGTGTATTCTTTAAGGGAGGACACTAAAGTATTATTCTATATAGTTAATATAGGAAGTATAATGTTAAGATGAGTTTAGTCTTAATGGTACTGAGAAGTCTTTTTATTTTACTCTGAGTAATTTTTTTTAAAGATTTTATTTATTTATTTTCGTAAGAGATAAAGAGAGAGAGAGAGCCTGCGCATGCACGAGTTGGGGGGAGGGGCAGAGGGAGAGGGAGAAGCAGACTCCTTGCTGAGCAGGGACCCTGATGTGGGACTCAATCCCAGAACCCTGGGATCATGACCTGAGCCAAAGGCAGATGCTTAACTGACTGAGTCACCCAGGTGCCCCAGTAATTTTTTTGTATACAAAAAATTCAAAGAATAAATATAAATACAGATAAATGTCCACCCTTTTCTAGATGATTTGAGATCTAATTAAAAGTCCCATGTAGAGGGCGCCTGGGTGGCTCAGTCATTAACGGTCTGCCTTCAGTTCAAGTTATGATCCCAAGGACCTGGGATCGAGCCCCACATCGGGCTCCCTGCTCAGTGGGAAGTTTGCTTCTCCCTCTCCCACTCCCCCTGCTTGTATTCCCTCTCTCGCTGTGTCTCTCTCTGTCAAATAAATAAATAAATCTTAAAAAAAATAGTCCCATGTAGATTAAGTGCATCACACATTTTCTGTATGTATGTCTTACACGTGGGGAAATAGGCTCATGTACATATACATATACTTATAGGTATTTATATGTGTGTAATGTGTATGATATACATACATTTTTATTATGATACAGATGATGGTAATGATGATGCATATCATTATTCTAGACTGGACCAAAAAAAAAATATTGCCTATTTTCTTCCTGTGTTTACATACGGAATTCTTACAGATACAAAGAATTCTGTTGCTATAAATATGGTATAAAATACACAGAGGTATCTCCTATACAATTGTACCTAAATGCAAATTAAAATATGTGTTTTTAAAGTCAGTACTATCTAAAACAGAGACAACTCCCTATCATTCTCCTTACAAAGCTTACTTTACTCACTTTCTACTGCCTTACAAGATAGAATCTACTTTTAAGCAAATTATTGAGTTATTATTGACATGCAATAATAAACACGTATGTCAAACAGAGTACCTATTGCATGATTTCATTTATATATATGGAATATAAATTCTAGTTCCCAAAGTGGACTATTTCAAGATATCTTTTCTCCGTGGTTATAAAAGAAAATAATTGTTATTTTGCTGTCTTAAAACATATTTTTTAAAAGTGTATTTTCAGATTTAGTGCATCTGAAAAAGAAGTTATTAATAACAGATACATAATATTTTTTCAAAGAGGGATCCAATAAAGAGGAGATAATATGATGTCTTTGTGCATTGGTAAGTGTATGTGTGCATATTTTTAATTACTCTCACATTTGAAATGTATTTACTTGGTAGACAGCCTTAGAGTGTCTTATTTGTGGGTTAGGAAAGCAAAACATATATTTAAAAAAAGTCATTAGTGGTGGTCAGATTCAAGGCGAGAAAGGTATTTTTGCTTATGGGCCTGTAAATTAGCCAAGAAATACCACTTCAACCCAGTATTAATCAAGGGCATTATCTGAAGGTTAGATTGTTAATAAATGCATGTCTATTTCTTTCTCTTTCCTTCTTGTGGGTGTTGGAGGAGATAATCAAGGACATGACCCATGGTTGACATATGACCTGGACCTGAGCAATCATAGACTCCTCACCCCTTTGCCTGTCCTTGGAATGTCACTATGTCTTCTGGTCCCACAGCGGGGGCCTTTTCTGAGGACACAGCCTTCACAGAACAATGTGTTCTTGTGACTATCTGGACAGTATATGGAACTGAAGCCAGGTAAGGCCTTTACATAAACTTAAAATTCTGCCACGTGGGTGTGGAGATCTACTCATCTTGCAGCCATCCAAGAAAAGCCTCATAAGTAAGTTCCTTTCCTTGTTAAACACGTCACCTACCATCTGGAGTGGCCTGCCTCTTTCCTCCATCTCTCTCTGCCCTCCATGTACTGGGCCAGTTTCAGATTTTACCCAGAAAATTCACAAGGTTGCAATCCATCAGTGTGTCTTCTCTTGCATTTCTTTTGTAACACAAAATCAAACTAACAAGAAAACTAAGCTATTTCAACTCAAGTTATTTTGTCATTAAAGCCTGTGCTTTTCACTTATATCAATCACAATATGCATCAATCTGTAATTAAATGTGGATTGAAATAAATGTCCAAAGTACAAAAATTAAGAGGGAGAATTTGTATGTGGAATGGAGGCTTAGGAAATATCTCATAAATAATAGAAATATAGGGCTTTATAGCTAAAATAAAACATAAAGATCATATTCCACTTGTGCTTTAGCAGAGAATTATAGCTAATTCTAAAATGATTACCTGGAGTGCCTGGGTGGCTCAGCTGTTAAGCTATCTGCCTTCGGCCCAGGTCATGATCCCAGGGTCCTGGGATCGAGCCCCGTATTTGGCTCCCCACTCCGCTGGAAGCCTGCTTCTCCCTCTCCCACTCCCCCTGCTTGTGTTCCCTCTCTCACTATCTCTCTCTCTGTCAAATAAATAAAATCTTAAAAAAATAAAATAAAATAAAATAAATAAATTAATTAAATTAAATGGTTACCTGCCCAGCACTCAGCTGAATTCCAAACTGAGATGGGTCTTCTACCCTCTTAGACATAAATGGATGGACTACATAATTTTTATGAAAGGAACTTAGCCATCCATCCAATTAAGTATCAAAGCATATGATCTGTTTTGGCTCAGTAATGATGCTTTCTAAATTTATGCTATATTTATTTACACTTTGGAATTGTTGAGGCCTAATACCCATTAAGAACTTACTTAAAAGAGATCTTTATGCAAGAGTTAAATACTATGTAGAATGAAGACAGTATAGATTAGCAATTAAAAGGCTATACAGATCACTTAACTTTCTTTTCTTACTATATATAGATAAAATAGCTCAAAAGGGTAAATAGAATAAAATAAAATAATACAAAATAAATATTTAGTAATAAATTTATGAATACTTAAAAATAAAAATAAAATAATATATATCTAATCATATATTTAATTAGAGATGGAAACTGAATTAAAACATAGTAACATTAGGCAGGCAGTGTTTGAGTTGATGTATAATGCCAAGATATGATCTCTGGGCACGAGAAGAAAGGATAGGACAAAAAAAAAAGAAATTGGAAAATAATATTCTTTTAATGGGACAGGGAAGAATAAAATGACCAGCAGGCCAAAATATAACTTTTTTACAACTAAACAGAAATAAAAATGTTTCTATGTTGACGCAGTCATGAAAGAGTAAGGCATGGGAATTTATGATAGATTAAACCAACTCAGTATATATGAGTGTGATAAGTGAGAACAAAAATATATTAGGGTATCTGGAGAGTTTTCAATACAATTTTATATTTGATATGTATTAGAATCTTACCCCTTGCTAAAAGATGCTTAAATAGAAGTTCCATAATGAAAAGGGAAATTGAAATGTTTAATACATGTAACTTGGATTAGTATTCTAATTTAAAAAATACGAGATTAGATTTGCTAAATAATGCTTTTCTTGTACTTGAGCCGTACAGGCAAAGCACTGTCATGACTATCTGTCATTTTTAAACAGGTCTTTTTTGGGGGCATATTTTGAAAAAATCTAACATGCTTGTCCTTTGCTCATCAATCCTTTATTTTTTTCTTTCAACTGTATTAACCAAATGACTTACAAGGATTCATTTTTTTAATTTTATGATGCCTTCAGCTGCTCACTTGATCTGAAGTTCTGACATTTAGGGAAAAAAAATCTAGTGAGTATAAAGATCTGATGATTCAGTTTCATAGTATGATTATGTTTAGTTATTTTAAACTACTAAAGAAGCTCCATATAAAGAATTATTTAGATTTCCAGCATGAATTGTGGACAAAAGTTTCAAGTATTACCTTTATATTATTCTAAATCATATTTGTTAAAAAAATAAACTGTAATCAAACTGAATATAGGAAGTTGTTAAACTCAAACTGTTAATTTTAGAACCAAAATCACTTGATTAAATCATTTACCCAGTAAAGAAAATGTAGACGTAGACAAATCCTACATAATTTTTTAAAACTAAGAGATATACTTTCTAAATATATGTTAGTTTTAGATGTTGTTGTTTTCAAATAGCTTGGGGCATTTGCCTTAATGACTCCTGCACAGTATATCATAACATCAGTAATGCTGAACATTAGTTCTCTTTACAGACATTTTTCCAGAATCCAAAACAATTTTCTTTTCTTTCCCTGCATATTTCCAGTGTTACTAGGTGCACTTAAGTTCCTACTTATAGGCTCTTGCTCAGCATTTTCTTTTTTTTTTTTTTAAAGATTTTATTTATTTATTTGACAGAGAGAGAGATAGCGAGAGCAGGAACACAAGCAGGGGGAGTGGGAGAGGGAGAAGCAGGCTTCCCGCCGAGCAGGGAGCCCGATGTGGGACTCGATCCCAGGACCCTGGGATCATGACCTGAGCCGAAGGCAGATGCTTAACGACTGAGCCACCCAGGCGCCCTGCTCAGCATTTTCTGAAAACACTTTCAAAACTTGATTTTGAACACTACTTGTTGCTAAAAAATACTTTCATGATGCACCTTGTCTCAATTAATAGTGGTTTTAGCTGAAAATGTGACACATATGGTATTAAGCATTAGTAACAATTAATTATCTCACTTAATGTAAGTTTTGTAGTTGGTATTTCCAGGTTGTTTCAGTGGCTAAGCAATGCCACCAAGACTGAAATTCTTTCCAGCCTTCTCCTTCAACATTCTAAGTATGTTGGCTTTTTTGTCTTCCTTGCTTGTGCTTCTGCACACTCCATGAGAAACGAGAAAGTAACGAGAAAGCTCCTGCCACTGCAGGTATCTCAATAGCATCCCAGGAAGACGTATTAGGAAGAGGTAGCATCAACAAGTTGTTGTCACAAACTGTTAATTGGTATTTTTTCACAATCAGAAAGCAAAAGACTTGGCTGACTTCTTACATCAAATTGATCAGATCTTTGTCATATATTCAATGCCTATGACGGAGGTCATACTCACCTCTCCTCCTGATTGCTGCCTAATTCATGGACAAATTCAGAGTTCAGTTATTAGAAAACAGGAAAATGCCCATTAGGTAAACAGTCATAGTCTCAAGCTTTATCTCTTTTTCTAATATTTCTGGGTAGAAATTATGCGGTTCATGAGAAATGGAACTCCTAACAGTTTTCCAAGGTCTGACTCCATTCGATGAAATTGGTTTGATTTTCTTTTAGCATGAATGGTATGAATTCTGTGAAATATAACAAAATACAAAATAAAACGTAGAAAAAATACATTTGCATATTTGTTTACAAAGGAAGTAACCTGCCAATACAAGAACGGTGGTGTGGAAGAGCTGTTAGTTCAGCTTTAACCAATATAATCTAATATCTTGCCCTACATGATATGTCTTCTGGATGGATCTAGTAGGAGGACAGGAATTCTACTTGCTGTAAATTTATAGAGGGAGCTGCAGAATATCTTTCAAGGCAATAGTTATATGTTGGGTTTCCCTCAAGCAGGTCCTGAGATAAGGATTCTTGTAAAAGTAATTTACTAAGAAATGTTTCCAGGAAAAAACAGAACAAACAAACAGTAGGGGAGTAGGAAAATGGAAGCATAAATGGAAGGAAGTCAAGCAAGGTGGTAATCTCAAGTTGAGTCCCAGAGAGAAGTTTTGGTTCAATCCCACCTGAGAACTCTCGATGAAAGTCACCTGTCAGAGTTGTCCAGATCAGGGGAGGACAACTAGAGTTCTTAGCCTAATATACTCCCCATTTTTGATTAAGGAATGATCCCACAGGAGGAGGACGTTTCCAGTCACTTTGGTTCTCAGTTCACCCAGGAATAGTGAGATTCAAGGACAACCTTCCAATAAAGAAAGGTAGGTGTTAGCTGTTGGAAGTGAAACACAGGAGGAAGAAAATGTTGAAGACATCAATAGTATTAACAGATTGGGAATAGTATTAACAGAAATGGGAATAGTATTAACAGATCTGTACAACACCTGGAAGTCATGAAGCAAGGATTGCTTGATTTCATACTCATTCTATAACTTGTCATTGTTGTACCTTGTACACACCTCTAATATTATTAATTGCTCACTGTGTCATATACTACTCTTTATACTATTTATTTATACTTACGTCTGCCTCTGCTGCCAGCCTGTAGAATATCTTTGATCACAAAGATGGTGTTTTAATTATTTAGAATCCCGGTTCTAGAAAAATGTTAAATACATATCAATCTCAGCAAATGCTTGTGAGAGAAGGCATAATTATGAATAAATAAATGGATAAACTAATGATGGAAACAATTTTAGAAAGTTTTCCTGAGATAAGTCAAGATACGGTTTTACACAAGAAATTGCCATAACCAGTCTCAAATTTTATAGTGAGTTCATGACTTATTCAGCTAACATTAGTGTCTACCCCATATAAAAAACGTCCTGCTTGGTGCAACAACTTCAAACCTATTGGGATGAAAAAGCAGTGAGATGCTGACATAAAATTCATTTTCTCCTTATAATGCTTTTTAGTAAAATTTCCTATATTATTTGTACACCTTTAAATCCCCTCCTCACTTTATTGAATTTTATTGTTGGCAAGTGAAGAAAAAAAAAGAAAGACCTTACCTTATTCAGTTACAAATCATGTTTTAAATTATTATTTGCTAAGCTTTCATTGTAGTGACTAAAGGATAGACAGACAAATCAGTGAAAGAAAATATAATGCATGTTTTAAAATATGAGTATGTATGTATATATTTTTATAATATATATATTTGTATGCATACACACAGATATGTAAATGTACATAGAGTAGGATTTTGCTTATTGCGAATAGATTGTTAATTAAATGATGTTAAAACAACCAACTATTTGGACAAAATCATAAAATTATTTCTCTTGACAATGCTTGCAAAATAAATTCTTAGGACATCTAAGAGTTACTTAAAAGTGAAAAAAAAAAGACTTAGATGAATTAATATTTATGTTAATTTTTAAAATGACACCAAAAGGAAACCAGAGATATTTATAAATTTGAATTTACAAATTCTAAAACTTCAGTGTATAAAAATACCATAAGTATAAAGAGAGACCTATGGAAGATAATTTTAAAACACAATAAAAAGAGTTTAATGACCTTAATTTATGAAGATAAAATAATAATATTAATTAATAATAAATAGAACAAATAAACCACAAGACAGAAAGCTGCCATAAAGTGAAGATTGAAAGCAAAAGATACAATTAAAAAGTATATAAAAATATCCTTGTTAACTAGAAAGTTTAAAAGAAAACCTGCAATTTTAAGCAATATTGGAAATATATCTTTACATGTCAGACTGATAAATCAAATAAAAATCATAACTTCCATGATGAGTATGGCTATGGTGAAATAAATGAATGCATATCATGCTGTTGAAAATGTTTCTATGAGTCTTTAAAATTCCGCGTATTAATATTTTAGAAATGGCTTAATTTATCATTTGATCTAAAATTCCAAATCTGGGGCACCTGGGTGGCTCAGTCGGTTCAGCGTCTGCCTTCCACTTAGGTCATGATCCTGGAGTCCCAGGATCAAGCCCCACCCACGTCTGGCTCCCTGCTCAGCAGGGAGTCTGCTTCTCCCTCACCCTCTGTCCCTCCCCTGCTCCTTCTCTCTCTGTCTCTCTCTCACTCACTCTCTCAAATAAATAAATAAAAATTATAAAAAATAAAATTCTAAATCTAAGAACTTCTAACAGGAAAATAATCAGAGGATTGTGCAGTATGTATCTGCAAGGACTTCACTGGAGTCTTATTCTTAATGGCAGGCAAATGGGGAAAATTATGACAATAGAAAATTGGTTAAAAAAAGCTACGTATACCTGCTGCCATTAAAATGATGTGTATGTTCATTATCATGGAAACAAATTGCTATTGTTAAATGAAAATACAGTTATAACTATAATATTCTTTTGTATATAAGCTCATGAGAAAGTTTCATGAAAAACTCATACCAAAATATCAATGGTGCTTTTCTTTGGTGGGTAGGGTGATTTCTATTTATACATTCTTTGCTTACCTGTTACATTTTTATATTTCTACAGAGAACTTCCATTACCATTAATAATTGAATAAAAATAATGATATAGGGAAAATATCCTATAAACAAAGAGCTATTTATTTGAATCCTGCCCTTAAACATAGGCCAGTCCAGGTGAGGACTAAAGCTACCAGGAGCCATATAAAGTTCTTGAAGCTTTAGATGAACTAAGCAGGGACATTTTGCAAGGCTGTCCAAAGTAGCATTGCAAAATTTAAAAACCAACATTGATACAAAGAAATAAGCAACCACATTTTAAAAAATACCTTGCCCTACCATCCCCTTTTCTCTTGCTCATCTTTTAGACCTTATTGTCATTTGCAAAGAAAAAAAAAATTCCTGCCGACTACTCCATCCATTATGTGGTGTCTAGTTATTTTCTCTCAGTTCCGCTTTTAACCTTTTGTAGTATTTACTATAGTTTGCAATGATTTTCTCTGGTATACTTTCTCTTTTCTTTTTCGGCCTAATTTTTTTCTTTTCCTTTTTAATTTCTCTGCCCTATCTCAGTTTCTAGAAGTCAGAGAAATGTATCCATCCTGTTCATTGTGTATGGAACAAATAGCTTGATGTCTACTCCATAGTAGGAATTATGTGCATATTTTTGGATTAATAATGGAAATGATGGCTTAGTACATAAATGAAGTCAAAATGGGAAGAAAGGTCAAAGGGAATAAAGAGATAAAATTGGTGTCTGAGGAAGTACAGTTATGAGAAACAACTCAATATAAAATGTTCATTACCAAAAGAATAAAACCACAAACATCAGGGCACTTAGCCTCCATAGAATCCAGTGAATTTTACATAGAAGTTTGTCAATTTAAAGGAACTCATCAACCCGGGGACAGAACCAAGCAACTGTACATAGAGTAAAACCACCTGGTTAAGTGGCAGGATTAGATCATGGGAGAAGTTTTTGGATATATACAAAGCTGGAATACAATTCCTTTGTAAGTCTTTCTTGGTAACCATCACCTCTGAAAGTCTAATATGTTTTAAAAATAAAGTTAAGACAAAGTATTTTCCAGAACACAAAATAATAAATCTAATATTTTGTCATATGTTTGATGAAATATTTCTTTATATTCTGAATTTGTGATACGGTTCCTAAGACTGGTACCATAAATTGTGGTAATTGAAAGATATAACTGATATAATTAAAAGATATCATCAATATAATTAAAAGACATGTACATTTATTAGTTAATCATGATGGTTTCTTTTTCTTTAATTAATGTGTTGAGCTCTTTAGGATGTAAATCTTAACCTTAAATTCCTGATATAATCCCAACTTTGTCTTTGTTTTGATCTGTTTTCTTCATTGTTAGTGCCTTTTAAAATGAGCTTACTTCTAAGTGTAATACTATAAAACTGCTATCACACAAACACAAATTTAATATAACATATTACTTATAGAAACTTTCCTAGAGACTACAGATCACGTGTGAAGAATTACTCATCAACTGACTATTGGTAAAATAAAAACAACTCGTGTGGAATTTTAATGAAGAACATAACCATCAAAAAGATCGATTCAGGGGTAGAGCTTTGAATCAAGGTGGTCTTTTGGCATCCTACTATCTCAAAGAAAGACACAATATCCTCAAATACAGAAGATCTTGTAAATGCCTACTAATTTTTCAATTTTGTAAAATGTCAATGTGAAGTAAACTAATAATACACAAGACAATGGTAAAGAGTAATTTATGCAACTCAAACAAGAAAATGGGCACCACTCGGAAAATCTTATTCATTATGTCTTTTGCATGTCATGTCTTAGGTATTTTTTTTTAAAGAGTGTCACCTTCTGAATGTCAATGTCAAAGACAAATGACTTTATTCACTTGAAAATTAACATTTATCCATGTGGAAAGAAGAGAAAAATCTATTAATTTGTAGACACTGGTATTGGTATAATTTTATAAGATAAACTTTTAAGATGAACTTTTAAACGTCCAACACTTTTCCCTAGAAAACTATGAATTTATTTTAACAAAATCAGTTTATATATTTGCTTTGAGAATATATCCATTATTTGAAACATTCTTGTCTCCCTTTTTTTGACAATCTTGTCACTTCTTTTGCCTTAGCTTAATTTAAAATCTGTGCTTGTTAGTTCTCCGAACATTATACAACCAATTCCTAACCCCTTGGGTTTTTAGTATTCTTTTCCCCCCAGTCTTCTGTGTTATTTTCTCCAGCAGTGAATATACTGGTGGGCTGGCTTTCCTTTAATTACTGACCTTGAACTGTGGAATGCATTAGAGAATGAGTGGAAAGCTTATGTGTCTGAAATGTTGCACAGCTGTCATTTTCTTTAGGATAAATTAATGAGCATTGCTGTTTAGACACCTGGGTTACAGTTCCCGCTCTGTAACCAACTAGCTGAGTGACATTGATCTAAGCCCACGTGGGACCTCAGGGCCTTCATCTCTGCATTAAAGATTTGTACTAAATTATCTCTAAGATCCTTAAATGTTTAATGATTTTATCAACTTCATTCATTTTTTTAGCTTTCTATCATTTGTCTGCCTTGTGGGTGTTGACACCTCCATTTCTGTGTAAATAGTATACAAGATAATAAATAAAGCTCAAATTTATAATTTTGGCTGCTCAGGGAATTATATGGTAAATAGCACTGAATGTGGAGAATACTGAAATAAATGGATAAGCTAGCTTTTGTATTATCAGTGGATTTCATTTATCAAGGCCAATTCCCGCTCGTAATGCCAAATCTCAGCTGTGACATTAGATACGTATATTGGCTCAGTTTATGATTTCCTCCCTAACCGTAAGAACTAAATTAGCAATGTGAGAATCAAGATCTTTGTTTTTAATTTAGCTATTGAAGAGAAAGAAAATTACAACCTTTGTCTCACCTCCATATATATATATATGTGTGTGTGTGTGTGTGTGTAACCTTTGCATTTTGTGTACTTATGTTAGCACTTAATGGCATCCCATGGTGATTGTCTAATTGCTTCTCATCTCCCTCAACTAGACTGAAAACATTCACAGTAGGGACTGTTTCTTATAAATCTTTGTTTCCTTAATGTCTAGAGGAGTGTCTAGCTCAAACTGGGGGCTTAAGAAATGTTTATTGAATGGATGAATGAAAATCCACTTCATAAAATAACTCAGTGACACAATCTCAATCTTATATCAAATGCACATAGTGAAAATATACTTGATGCCAGCTTGATTTTTTAGTTTGCCATATTTGTGTAAATAAACAAATTTGTGTAAATACCTTTACTGTTAAGGTAAATATGAATAACGGTAGTTTTAATAAAAATTAGCAAACCCTTATATAGCCCTTACTACACATGCCAGGTACTGTTCCAAGTGAATTAATATATATATTAGCGCTATGATTTTGCCACACATCTTATGAGGTAGGTGTCATTGTCATCCTCATTTGAAATACAATGAAAATGAAGCACAGGGAAGCTGTATTATCTACTCAAGTTTGTACGTCTCATGAGTGGTGGAGCCAGAGTTTGAATTGAACCCCTCACAGTCTGGACTGCTCATCCCTCTCACTCAAGTGAAAAGATATTTAAGTAAAATGAGAAAATAAGATGTCTTGTGATTTCATAAATTCTTTTATTTTTTAGCATTACTATGTGGCAGGCACTGCTGGTGCAGTCTTTGGGAGCACAAAGGGGGAGAGACATGCTTTGCACTCGTGGGAAGCTAGTAGACCAATAAAGGGACAGTCAGGGCACATGTCATGATGAGTGATCTGCTATAATGGAGGAATGTGCAAATGTTAATGTAAACATAGGCTAAAGGCCCATAAGTTGGTTTGGAAGAGACAATGAAAGTTTCACAGAGTGATTGACATTAGAACTGACTCTTTTTTTTTAAGATTTTATTTATTTATTTGAGAGAGAGAGAGCATGAGTTCATGTTTCCAGAAATAAGTCATATAAAAAAAATGGACACCCTGCTAATTTTTGCTTCTTTGGTGTGTGCCTGTCGCCTCTAAACCACAGAGTTTACTGGTCTGAGAGACTGGGGCAGTATCTTACTCATTTTTATGTTCCATTTTAAAATTCAACAAATGTTTAATTCATAGACGGCATTCAATAAATGTTTTTAAAGTGAAATACATTTCTTTAAAGATTTTATTTATTTATTTGACAGAGAGAGAGAGACAGCGAGAGAGGGAACACAAGCAGGGGGAGTGGGAGAGGGAGAAGCAGGCCTCCCGCTGAGCAGGGAGCCCGATGTGGGACTCGATCCCAGGACCCTGGGATCATGACCTGAGCCGAAGGCAGACGCCTAACGACTGAGCCACCCAGGCGCCCAAAAGTGAAATAAATTTAAAGGCAAGATATATCATGAGAGGATCACATGCTAAGTAAATAATTCAGTGATGAGGTTGTCCCCAGAAAGCATTAACCAAAAAATCTGAGTAGGTTGAAGTCACTGTAGCTAGGGCCGTTGCTGGCTGGTACTGAGGCCGGTGAGAATAGTACACATTTTGGAAGCATGAGGTTTAAATGGGGAACACAGATTCTGAATTCAGGTATGACTGAAAGTGAATTTTCTTTGTTACCCTTTCAAATTTGGACAATTTAAATAAATCACTAAGCTTCTGTCTCTCAAATTGTAAAATTTAACAATATCTACCTCAGAGACTTGACATACTTCCTTCCCAAGACAGCTTATTTCAAATGTAGGTACTTGTGCTCCTAAATTATTTCCATAATTGAATTTCATAATCACTTTGTAATTTAATTTAATTATTTTATTTTATTTTATTTTTTTAAAGATTTATTTATTTATTTGAGAGAGTGAGAATGAGAGAATGAGAGAGAGAGAGAGTACATGAGAGGGGGGAGGGTTAGAGGGAGAAACAGACTCCCCGCCGAGCAGGGAGCCCAATGCGGGACTTGATCCCGGGACTCCAGGATCATGACCTGAGCCGAAGGCAGTCGCTCAACCAACTGAGCCACCCAGGTGCCCTAATTTAATAATTTTAAATTGATACATAAGTTTGATAACAAAAATAGTAGAGGAGGATATTAAATAAAAAGTGAAAGTCTCCTTTTCTTTGCCCAAACTCAGTCTCAACCCCAATCTTCAGGGGGTTTCAATTTTAAACATTTTTTTTTTTCTAATAATTCTCTTCTAATGATTTCATGCTGGTTTCCTTGTAGCCTTGAGTTTCTGCAGAGTTCTTCAAAGATATTCAAGGAAGACATGGAGAGAAGATGACAGAGGTTCTATTTATAGCCATGCTATATGTTGGCTTTCTAGATTATGTTTGGGTTGAAGAATGTGTTCTACTAAAAAACTGGAAAATTGCTTTATCATATTTTCCTTATTATTTTATGAAATAATAAGGAAATTCTAGGGACGTATTTTTTTCTAATGATTCTCTTCCTAAAATGTTTTCCTAAGTAATGTCTGCATTTTATGATTTATTAATTTTTAACAATATTGATTGCCTCCATTTATTAAACATGAAAACTGACTTCTGCCCTACTTTTACTCCCTGATAGTTAACATATTTACTTTTAGTTGGTTAGATTTATTCATCTACTTAATGTACTTGACCCTCTAACTTCCTTTATTCATCAGTATTTGACGTTATATCATGACTTGTCTCTAGGTCAGATGAAGTATTCTCTTTTTCTCCTTCTTCCAACTTCTGTCCTCCATACCATTATTTTTGTATTGTCAAGCTTTAAAATACTGTGTTCTACAATAGCCTTCTGTGGTTGTCAATCGACTGAATCAACTTGCTGTCTAAGCGTGGAAAATGGATGCATGTTAGACATTCTCACTGTACTTCTCATGGTATAAGATCTCTCATTTTGTAACATGTTTTGTTTTCCATTAGATAATGAGCTACTGAAGATCAGAAATAATCTGGGGTGCCTGGCTGGCTTAGTCAGTAGAATGTGCACCTCTTGATCTCAGGTTGTGAGTTCAAGCCCCATGTTGAGTATAGAGGTTACTTAAAAATAAATCTTTAAAATAAAAGAAAGAATCTAAGTTTATTTTCATTAACATCACTACTATTTGGCACAGTAACTGTTTTCTACAAAACACTGAAACAAATGACTAGGATGGCAGTCACTATTGATAAGGTCAAGTAGTAGGACACAAGGCTCTGATCATGTAATGACTTAGGGCTTAGTCCTGGACACACCAGTAAAAAACAAAACAGGAAAACTGGGTTATTTAGTGGCTTATTAAGTCAGAGAAATGTTGACAGATAATAAGGCTGAGCCAATTGATTGGAATTGGTGTGGTAGATGGTTCAAAGAGAAGACTTGTTTCCAAGGCAAAGTAGAGAGAGGATAGTATCCAGCATTGGATGCCAGGTCAGACCAGACACAGCAGCAATGCGGACAGATGCTGGGTCTCTTAATCCAGCTGAACCACTACTCTAATGCTCCCTGCTCACAGGCAGGAGGGACTGGAAGCTTCAGGGGGCCATGAAGTTCTATTGGTAGTTTCAGCAATTCAGCTGTGAGGAGTGTATGGGAAAAGAGTAAGGCAAGTCATTGAAAAGCAAGTGATTTTTTTCTCTGTGAAATAAAAATGCATTCTATTTTAGTACTGATATGTTTTCACAACTTGCATACACAGCAAGGTTTCATTAAAAATATTACTTTAATATAAAAATTGTTGCAGTGCTAAATAGGCATAATTATATGAAAATTTTATTTTAAGATGTTCCTGCTCTTTTTCTCTAAAACTTCAGTAAATTGCCACATAGATTAAAGTAATAAAAGATTTCAAATTATTTTAATTTCATTTTTATTGTTTTTCATTGGGAGATGAACAAAAACATCTTTCTACTGCTCATCATATATATCCATTGTCATTATATAATGAATTTCACAATGTTGTGATTTAAGTTATAATTTTAATTATATTCATAAATAAAATACATTAAAACTCAGCATTTTTAAGTAAAATAAACTTCAAAATATGTGTATCAGTATGTGTCTATGTGATAATAAATATATAAAATAATTTTTCTCCAAATAACAATTACCAAGAGAGATTAAAACATATCCTTTTGTGAGTGTCTAGCATACAATGAACTGATCTCACAAGATTGTATATTTCGTTGCAAGTATGAAAATAGGGTTGCTTTATACTAGCTACTGATGCACCCTGACATCAGAGTTCTGTGTTCCTGCCTGTTCTTGCTCTTCCCTGCTGTAAGTACAAGACCCAAAGGCTCTGAATTTTCCATTTTCACTTAATTATGTCCTCAAACATTCATTTTAAAAATCATTTATTCCATGCATGCTAGATCACCAGGGTTCAGCTTCTCTTATTTCATTTTTTGACCTCTGTTTCCTTCTCCGAGTAGTGGTCTTCTCAAGCTGCCAGCTCACATATTTCCAGTTTGGTAAATCAGATAGGAAAAAAAAAATCCATCTCTCTGAACAATTTCAACATGTCTAAGCATCATGTCTCACTTCTTGGCTTAGGCCACCCCTTAGTCCATTACTGCATCAGTGGGGCAAGGGTATGACAAAAGGGAGCAGGGTAGAAGATGTGCTGTCTCCTACTCTGTGGGTCATAGGTCCACTCCCATGTCCAGAAGGGAGGCATGACCATGCCTAAACCACATGCACTCAGAGAAAGGGGGAAGTTGTTTCTTAAAGGGAAGTCAAGATGCTGCTGCCAGAAGGAAGTGGGTGGATCCTGGACCACTACCCAAACTCACAGATGTCCACAGCATTGAATATGTACCCTGAAGTTAGAATTTGGCTCTTAAGTCTTTATTAATATGGGCTTTAATAATATAGAGTTGATGCTAACCCAGGCATATCTCTATAAAAGTACACATTAATAGTGTAACCATAACTTCAGGTTAATATGTACATTACCTAAGCATTCACACTGTTTTAAACATTCTCAAAGCAGACGATAAAATTGATGAGCCAATCACAAATACATCTCTGCATCAATCTTACTTAGTCATCAAACTAGATAAACTGAAGCCACTTTTTTCTAGGTTATACTCTTTACCTTAGATAAGGTAGGCTTAATATATGAAGCTTTAGTCAAATATGAAACTAATACAATTGATTAAACAACTGCAGTGATTTGGACTAATGGTTAAAGGCACAGACTGTATCCAAATCTTGGCTTGATTACTTACCAGCTGTGTAGTTGGGAGCCAGTTACTTAACCTTTCTTTTCTTCACTTACCTAACTTGTAAAGTGGGGCTTCTATTAGAACAGTACCTGCTTCATAAAAATGTTGTGAGAAGTAATAGCGGTAATACATATAAAGTGCTTAGAACGCTACCTGACATCTAGTAAGTGCTAGATCAGTATTCGACTTTCTTATTACTGTTACTCTGACAAAATAGGTACTGAACACATTTCCATTCTTGGAATCTATAAGAGAAGCTTTATAAATGTTCTGATAAATATTCTAAGAAATACGTATGTTCTTTTTATCACTGTAGAAATTATTTAGCAAAGTTGAGCAATTTGCCAGAAGTCAGACATCTTATAAGTGGCAAAGCCAAAATTTGAAGCTAATATTCTCTGATTTGTGGTCTTACCAATTAGGACATTCTGCCTTTGAAATCAATGTAGTGTTACGCAATCTCTATCAAGTCCCCTTAAATACAGAAATATATTCTAGCTCTCTTAGTACATTCCTTAATCTGATTTTTTTTATCACAGAACTATTTTTTTTCTTGAATCAGTAAAAATTTCAAGTTAAAAGGATAAGCTATTTAATGACGCCAAATCTTAACACTGAGTGCATGAGAAAGCATCATAACAGTAAAAACACACTGGGATGTTACCAGTGTTCACCTCTGGTTGGTGAGATTATTTCTTTTTTATAAATATATATATATTTTTCAATCATAGGAGAAAGCAGCAGGTGATTGAAAGAAAAGTGAGTGGGAGGGGAGCATGGCCATGAAGGTGTGTGATGGCTTCTAGCACTGGAACACTGATATGCAGAGCTAAGACGTCTCCCTTCGGAGCCAGTAAATTCCCTAAAAATCAGCCAGAGTCGAAGATAGAAGTCAAATTCTTAGGATCCAAGTGAATCACTTTAGAAAAAAGAATGTTTTTGCCTATTTAACACAAGAACGTTCTTTATATTTGCTGTTAGAAGCTCTCTCCTTTGGGAGCTTCAAAATCTTCCCATGGCTACTTGAGGTGTTATCTCATATACAGGAAATTCTTTGAAGGAAAGAATCCTGTGAATTTCTATTGCCAGGATATGTAAATAACACACACACACACACACGTGCGCGCACACACATTCATTGATGGGATGGAGAGTGGACAGCTTGGCAGATCGGAACAGCTTGTATGGGGGTGGCCTTATATCTCAAGTCAAGGCTGCTCAAGTGGTAAAGAAGACAAACACGGAAAACAGATTGTGAAATCTAAGCACCAGGGAGAAGAATTTTTCACAAAGGGAATAAAATCAATTATCCAGCTTATGGTTGCTGACTTGGAAAGAACATTAAAAATTAACTATCCCAATATTTTCATTTTAAAAATGAGGAAAAAAGGGATCAGGTTAAATGACCTCTTCAAGGTCACACTGAATAGAAAGGGCTAAAGCTTAGGTCGCTAGCATTGGGAGTCTTCATTAATGCATTTGGCTCCACTGAATTTAAGTATGAAATAAACACATCTTTGTTGGAAAGTAATACTGATGTAGTTCAGTAAGTGGGATTAAAAGGAAAAAAAATATTATTTAAATTTTTTAAATAAAAGCTAGATTCTTATCAGAAAGGACTTAGTTTTTTATACTTATCATGTCTATTGTTATATTGTTATTTGTACTTGTCTATCCTTTTTTTTAGAGAGAGAGATTGAGAGCACACCTGGTTGGGGGGGTTGCAGAGAAAATGTGAGAGAGAATCTTAAGCAGGCTCCACACCCAGTGGAGAGCCCAACACAGGGGCCCTAGGTGAGCCTGACACAGGGCTCGATCTCAGGACCCTGAGATCATGGACCCTGAAATCATGACTGAGCTGAAACCAAGAGTCATATGCTTAACCGACTGGGCCACCCAGGCACCCCTGTACTTTGTCTATCCTGATGGCAACCAAGTGTGATGCATTTTTGCTTTCATATAAAGTAAGCATTCTAAAATCAAGAATATTTTCTCTAATTTAGAATAGAATTTAGGAAACTTCCAGTTGAGCAAAGAACATAATTTCTTCCTTCAATGGTATAGATACTAGAGTTAGTAAATGCTATAGTATAAGTAGATACTATACTGTTAGTAGGTACCACAGTGTTAGTATCTATGGTAGTCTTGGTAGATCCAGTAATGATAGCAGATATGGTAGTGTTCGAAGAGACTGTACTGGAGGTAAATACAGCAGCTTTAGTGGATAGAGTAGTGCTGGTAGATATTGTAGTGTTGATAGATACTATAGTGTTGGTAGGTAGTGCAGTGTTGGGAGATACTGTAGTGATAGTAGGTACTATCGTGTTGGTGTTGTAATATTAGTAGGTACTGTAGTGTTGGTAGATATTGTACTGTTCTGCCTTATCAGCTGCTGGTAGCTCCCAGCTGATGCCTCACTGGGAATTGCTCACTGCTGCAGGGAATTAACTCCTAGGACAGGCTAAAGTAGGGATACAAAGGCCCAGCCATCATGCCTTGAAGGGTCACCCTAGCTCCAGAACTTGATGTAGGATGAACTGAGACCTCCTTTACTACTGCAGCAAATACTAGCTTCTCCCTCTGCCCAGTTCTATCTTTCCTACTTCCTGCTAGCTGTATTACTTGAGAACACTCCCCAGTAAAGTCTCTGCATTTAGTCTCTGTCTCAGAGTCTCTTTCCAGTGGAGCTCTTCTGAGACAGTTGATACCAGAAATGACTCTAAGGAGCAGATCATAAAAGGGGATTTTACTGACAAAACATTCACTATCTAACCAAGAGTGAGGATCCCATCGCTGAGAGTAGACAGACTCTTGATAGTTGCATGAGGAAAATGTTAATGAGGAGATTGTTAAAACTTTCACCAATAGAGAGCTGATAGGATACTGGTGAAAGGGGATGTATTAGCTGATTTAACATTTTTGGCACAGAGAACAGGAGGAAAAATATAATAAAGACTATAAAATAAGGTAGCTGTTTTGGGATGTCATGGACTCCTTGAAAAGAGATGTGATAGGCAAAATTTCTAAAATGCTCCCCTAGAGATGTCTAGTCCTAATCCCAAGAACCTATGGATATAAAGAGATACCACTCCCATGATTATGTTATGCTATATGATGCCATTGATTCTAGGGATAATATGAATGGACCTGATGTAATCACATGAGCCCTTAAAAGCAGCTTCTGATGGCAGAAGTCAAGGAGATTTGAAGCCTGAGAAAGACCTGATGTGCCATTGCTAGTGTTGAAGATTGAGAGGGCCACATGAAAAGGAACATAGGTAGTCTTACAGAACTAAAACAGTCTCCTAGGTAAAAGCCAGCAAGGAAAGAAGAACCTTAGTCCTACAGTCACAAGGAGCTGAATTCTGCCAAAAACCTAAATGAGCTTGGAAGCAGATTTCTTTCTTCCTTCCTCCTTCCCCTCTCCCTCCCCCTTCCTCCCCCCCTTTCTTTCTTTATCTCCTTCCTTCCTTCCTTCCTTCCTTCCTTCCTTCCTTCCTTCCTTCCTTCCTTCCTTCCTTCCTTCCTTCCTTCCTTCCTTCCTTCCTT